>NC_086003.1:55000-157500 GCF_030014385.1 Trichomycterus rosablanca
ACACACACACACATATACACACACACACACACACACATGTACACACACACACACAAACACATATACACACACACACACACATATACACACACATGTACACACACACACACAAACACATATACACACACACACACACACAAACACATGTACACACACTCACACACACATACATACATACATACACACACACACATATACAGTGTATCACAAAAGTGAGTACACCCCTCACATTTCTGCAAATATTTCATTATATATTTTCATGGGACAACACTATAGACATGAAACTTGGATATAACTTAGAGTAGTCAGTGTACAGCTTGTATAGCAGTGTAGATTTACTGTCTTCTGAAAATAACTCAACACACAGCCATTAATGTCTAAATAGCTGGCAACATAAGTGAGTACACCCCACAGTGAACATGTCCAAATTGTGCCCAAATGTGTCGTTGTCCCTCCCTGGTGTCATGTGTCAAGGTCCCAGGTGTAAATGGGGAGCAGGGCTGTTAAATTTGGTGTTTTGGGTACAATTCTCTCATACTGGCCACTGGATATTCAACATGGCACCTCATGGCAAAGAACTCTCTGAGGATGTGAGAAATAGAATTGTTGCTCTCCACAAAGATGGCCTGGGCTATAAGAAGATTGCTGAAACACCCTGAAACTGAGCTACAGCATGGTGGCCAAGGTCATACAGCGGTTTTCCAGGACAGGTTCCACTTGGAACAGGCTTCGCCAGGGTCGACCAAAGAAGTTGAGTCCACGTGTTCGGCGTCATATCCAGAGGTTGGCTTTAAAAAATAGACACATGAGTGCTGCCAGCATTGCTGCAGAGGCTGAAGACGTGGGAGGTCAGCCTGTCAGTGCTTAGACCATACGCCGCACACTGCATCAACTCGGTCTGCATGGTCGTCATCCCAGAAGGAAGCTGACGCACAAGAAAGCCCGCAAACAGTTTGCTGAAGACAAGCAGTCCAAGAACATGGATTACTGGAATGGCCTGTGGTCTGACGAGACCAAGATAAACTTGTTAGGCTCAGATGGTGTCCAGCATGTGTGGCGGCGCCCTGGTGAGAAGTACCAAGACAACTGTATCTTGCCTACAGTCAAGCATGGTGGTGGTAGCATCATGGTCTGGGGCTGCATGAGTGTTGCTGGCACTGGGGAGCTGCAGTTCATTGAGGGAAACATGAATTCCAACATGTACTGTGACATTCTGAAACAGAGCATGATCCCCTCCCTTCGAAAACTGGGCCTCATGGCAGTTTTCCAACAGGATAACGACCCCAAACACAACCCGCAAGATGACAACTGCCTTGCTGAGGAAGCTGAAGGTAAAGGTGATGGACTAAACCCAATTGAGCACCTGTGGCGCATCCTCAAGTGGAAGGTGGAGGAGTTCAAGGTGTCTAACATCCACCAGCTCCGTGATGTCATCATGGAGGAGTGGAAGAGGATTCCAGTAGCAACCTGTGCAGCTCTGGTGAATTCCATGCCCAGGAGGGTTAAGGCAGTGCTGGATAATAATGGTGGTAACACAAAATATTGACACTTTGGGCACAATTTGGACATGTTCACTGTGGGGTGTACTCACTTATGTTGCCAGCCATTTAGACATTAATGGCTGTGTGTTGAGTTATTTTCAGAAGACAGTAAATCTACACTGCTATACAAGTTGTACACTGACTACTCTAAGTTATATCCAAGTTTCATGTCTATAGTGTTGACCCATGAAAAGATATAATGAAATATTTGCAGAAATGTGAGGGGTGTACTCACTTTTGTGATACACTGTACACACACACACACACACACATGTACACACACACACATATACACACACACACACATGTACACACACACACACAAACACATATACACACACACACACACACAAACACATGTACACACACTCACACACACATACATACATACATACACACACACACATATACACACACACACACACACACATGTACACACACACACATATACACACACACACACATGTACACACACACACACAAACACATATACACACACACACACACACAAACACATGTACACACACTCACACACACATACATACATACATACACACACACACATATACACACACACACAAACACATGTACACGTACATGGAACAGTGGTCTCGCTACCCTAGACGAAAACCTGGACTGTCACCTGATGTTGAGTGGGCACGTGTCTGTATGATCAACTGTAATTCAGGAACCACCAAAAAACTGCCATGAGAGCCATGGACCTTAGCCATGGTTTCCTGCACGCCAGCCTTGAAGCCTTTTCGGTGTAAAGCTTGCTTGACTGTGGACAGTGTATTGATTACCCCGCCCGTAATGAGTCAGATGATGAGTGCACTGTGTTGTGTATCAGTATGTTGATCCCTGGATGGGTGTTTGGGCTGGCGGGGGGGCGGGCTGGCGGGGGGATGGGGGGGTTCTGAATGTTAGGGTGGGTGATAGCAGTGGATTGTTTGAGCAGTTTGTTTGTTTAAGTAATTAGACCTGACGTTTGGCTTTATGTTTGATGTCTGGTGTGTTTTTTCGGGTGGGACAGTATTTCTCCAGGGTCACTCAGTCCTGAACGCCTCCTTTTAAATTCCTCAACTTGTTTTACCCCACACGATGTACAGAGTTCTACAGATTAGTTCTTCATGTGGGATCAGTGGGATCTCTCTGATCTGATGTGAATCTGCTGTGATCAGACCGACTCTGTGATTGTTTGTAGGTGAGACACTTGTACATCTGCGACTTCCACAAAAACTTCATCCAGAGTGTTCGGAACAAGAGGAAGAGGAAAACCAGCGACGACGGAGGAGAGTCTCCAGATCACGACATCGAAGTTCCAGAGGTAGAAGAGCACAATCATAATGTATAAACTTCACATTTACATTTACTTCATTAATCAAATCATTTCACATTTACACCAGTATGATGTGTGGTGCAAATAAATACAATCAAAGTAATCAAAACATAATAAAAGTAAAAACAATAACTATTATAATTGTAATAACAATAATTTTAATAAGAAAAATACTGACAATAATGATATTAATGAAAACAACAATAATAATAATAATAATAATAATAATAATAATAATGCCATTTTATAATTGAGAGCAGCAGAGTTCGTTATATCAATATATTTAATTAGCTGCAGTTATATATTTTGTTCAGTCATTGCTTTTTAAAATTAGTTATTGTAATTACTGTTTTTGTTCTGTAACAGAATTATTTAATCTGTTGATAATTTCCAGACTGATTATGATGTTTATTTACTTATAAAACACAAACACAATAAACAACTATATTCAAACAGTAATGTAATCATCTATTGTGATTACACAGATTCATCACTGTGATGAGACACGATATTATAAAATAAAGAAAAAGTAAATGTACATCATTTCAGTGTTACAACATACATATATATATACTGTATATATAAACACACACACACACCAGATTCTATAATATATAGATTTTATAAACTGCACTGTCTGTTCTAAACACAGCATTTATATCTATACTGGCTCAGCTTCCACCATGACCAGGATCAGTATTTATGAGCTGCAATTCTCTACAAGTGCATGTAAACTTTTAACTTAGTGTGTGTGTGTGTGTGTGTGTGTGTGTGTGTGTGTGTGTGTCAGGTGGATCTGTTCCAGCTGCAGGTGAACACACTGCGCCGTTATAAACGACATTATAAAATCCAAACCAGACCAGGACTCAACAAAGCCCAACTGGCAGAGGTACATCTCCCCCCCCCCCCCCCCCCCCCCCCCCCCCCCCACCACCACCACCAGCACTACCACCAGCACCCCTAAACCATCTCATTATCCATTTACACAGTCTCACTTACATCAGACATTAATAATCACACCCTGCTCTGACTGATGGACTCGTCTTGCACGTGGGTTCTGTAGGTTTAAACACACACACACACACACACACACACACACACACCGCTATCATCAGGTGGGGCGATCCGGGTCCTTTCTGTGCTGAGTTTAGCATGTTCCCGTGTCTGCGTGGGTTTCCCCCCACAGTACAGAGGCGTGTAAGTGAGGTGAACTGGAGACACTAAATAGTTCATGACTGTGTTTGATATTAAACCTGAACTGATGAATCGTGTGTGAGGAGTAACGACCCGTCCTGTCATGATGGAACCAGAGTGTAAAACATCACGTTATAATCCTGATAAATAAATAAATACCAGAGTATCTTTATGATACCTGCAAATAATTTGGCTACAAACAGAAATCGTGTGGTGAGGGGATGTGCTCTTGTGGGAGTCTATAGCACGACTGTGAGGAGGAGTGTAAACGAACCGGCGTGGTGAGGGGAGCACAGGAGGGCGTGGTGAGGGACTGTAGGAGGGGTCGTACTATAAAGTGTCTTTAATGGAATGCTTTTATAAGGTCACAGAGCTGCACTCGCACATCACTCACGTGTCGGTGTAGAATTTTGATTTAGACCAGATACTAAACACGTCCCTGAAACCTTCCAGACTGCAGTGAGATATACGAGCGGGATTTCAGTCCTCGCCATGAACGTCCTCGGCGTGTGATTGATGTCCTGCGTGGACCCCTGAGTAACGGTCCGCACCGTTCCTGTTAATGCAGTCCGGTAATGGATCTGTTAATTATAGTGATATAGGGAGTGTGTGAGCGGCGCTGAGGTAACGAACGCCGACCGGCCTGCTGAGGGGAAACCCGGGGCTCGTTAAGCCGAGGAACACGTCGTTAATAAGTCGGAAGGAGCTTTTACTGAGCTGCAGGACTTCCACTCAGACTGAGGGTGGAAAGGAACACACACACACACACACACACACACACACACACACACACACGTTTAATGCAGACGTGATGTATTTAAACCAGGCAACATAAACAATGCATTTTACATACAAGCTGTAACGTTAACCCTCCACCAGGGGGCGCTCGTGTGCATGTCATTTAATTATCATTACTTCTCTCTGCGACCCATTTTAACAGCATTATATCTTAATGTTGATATTTTCCCATAATGCATCCTCCTAATTCATTCATTCATTAATTGATTGATGTGTGTGTGTGTGTGTGTGTGTGTTTCAGACGGTCAGCCGTCACTTCCGGAACATTCCGGTGAACGAGAAGGAAACTTTGACCTACTTTATTTATATGGTGAAGAGCAGCAAGAGCCGACTGGACCAGAAGTCGGAGGGGAGTAAACAGCTGGAGTAGCGACGGCCACGCCCGCGCACACACACACACACATACGTGCACACACACACACACACTGGGTCTGTGTTAATAATGACTGCTGACTGTGTAGTCGAGTGCAATGTGAATATAATGTACAGATAGATACGGCAGTGAAGCTGAACCAGATCCGTATAGCGCACGGAGAGTCACGCGTCTCTGTGCAGCGGCATCGATCAGCCAGCAGAGGGGGTAATTGCTGCCGTTATGCGGAATCCCCTCCGCGGGAACAATTACCCCCTCTGCTGGCTGATCGATGCCGCTGCACAGAGACCCTTTCTTTAATGCTTTATTTCTTCAGTTACAGGGGAATTAGATATACCCAAATTGGGACAGTATCAGTTACCAAGGTTTGCTTTCTTTCACTTCACCTCCTTTTTTTTTTTTTAAAGATAATGTCTCTCCTCTTCTTCCCGTATAAATATTCAGTCCGATCCGCCCCGTCTGGCTCCCTAGGCGATTTATTTTTATTAGGGGAAATGCCACCCACTCATGAGCTCCTCTGAAAATGGGACGGGACCGACAGGTCTTTTAATTGTACAAATCTTTTAAATTAAACTTCTGTCTCATTTCAGAGATGAGACTATAGATGACCTAGGCGGCCTCAGAGGGAAGGTTCAGAACCGACAGCAGCTCAGATACATTTCAGACGATTTTGCTCTTTATTTAAATTAATAATAAATTAAATAAATGAATTTCAGTCGAACTAAACCGTCCCTGATGTGCTTTAATCTGATGAACGACCCACTGCGACATGTAAACACACGTTATTATTATTGTTATTATTATTATTAAATGATTTATATGAAATGATCAGCATGCTCCTCTGATGTAATACCGACGCAGCTCGTACACACACACACACACACACACACAGTTTTCTGTTTGTTTGTAGCTTCGTATGTATCATGTAAGATTTGGGACGTGTCACTGCGCTTTCTCTTGGTTCTGATGGATTCACTGTTGTAATTAGATGAGCACCACTGCATATCGCTTTTAATAAACTATATATGAAACCACCCGCTCCTGTGTCATCATTGTCCTCCTCGTACCGGCCATGTTTGCGTTTGTGTAGTGGGTGAAGACGGGAGGCTACAGTGTCCACCAAGTTATTTCAATCAAAAAACAGAAGTATGAGGAGTTCTGCCTTCGCAGGGTGCACACCGGTCAGAAGAGAGGTGCTGTGTTTCAAACTGCATATCCTGATTTAACCTAGCAACCTAACAGTTGCCATTTGGGCGCAGCCCCTCAGCAGGAGCATGTGTGTGTGTAAGTGTAAATGTGTGTGTGTGAGAGAGAGTGTATGTTTGTGAATGTGTTTGTGTAAGTGTGTATTTGTGTGTGTAAGTGTAAATGTGTGTGTGTGAGTGTATGTTTGTGAATGTAAGTGTGTATTTGTGTGTGTGTAAATGTGTTAGTGTGTGTTTCTGTGTGTGTGTAAGTGTAAATGTGTGTGTGTGAGAGAGTGTATGTTTGTGAGTGTGTTTGTTTTACACTGTAAATTGGGAACAATGTTCATGAACCCAAACCAGGTGAGTTATTATCAGTTTATCCGGATCAGGGTCACAGTGGGTCCAAATGCTCCTCAAATAACACACACACACACACACACACACACACAGTAGTGTATAATAATGAGAGAACAGAGCAGCATTAATGATGATGATTTTATTTGATATCACTTTATTAGGTATGAATCTGATTCCTTCTGATAGCTGCATATCTCAGCGCTGGGGTGTTAGCGTGCTCTACCTCCATGCCACCCCAGCGCCCCCTGCTGCTGTAATTTGGAGTAAAGTGCCGCGGGAGTGTGTGTGGGGTGGATGATGATGATTGGTTAGAGAGTGACGGGGGTGCCGGGGAGCTCCGGCGGGAAGGTGGTGAGCAAAACGCCGCTGCTCCTCACCGTCAGCGCCGCACCGTTCAGACTCTCATCCTTCAGCAGGTGGAGGAACGCTTTAGCTACCAGATCCGTCCTGCACACACACACACACACACACACACACACACACACACACACACACACGTTTAATCATATACAAACATTATAACTCATGGCATTTAGCAGATGCTTTTATCCAAAGTGACTTACAGTACTGTGACAGTATACAGTCTAAGCAATTGAGTCTAAGCAACAGTGACAGCATGGCAGTGGTGGGGCTTGAACCAGCAACCTTCTAATTACTAGTCCAGTACCTTAACCACTAGGCTACACCTGCCAGACTGTATAGAGACTGTAGACGTGCTACAGCAGCAAAACACTCACTGGATCCACCAGTAAAGCTGAGGACTGTAGGAGGGCGTGGTGAGGGACTGTAGGAGGGCGTGGTGAGGGGAGTACAGGAGGGCGTGGTGAGGGGAGTACAGGAGGGAGTGGTGAGGGACTGTAGGAGGGCGTGGTGAGGGACTGTAGGAGGGCGTGGTGAGGGACTGTAGGAGGGCGTGGTGAGGGGAGTACAGGAGGGCGTGGTGAGGGACTGTAGGAGGGCGTGGTGAGGGACTGTAGGAGGGCGTGGTGAGGGACTGTAGGAGGGCGTGGTGAGGGACTGTAGGAGGGCGTGGTGAGGGGAGTACAGGAGGGCGTGGTGAGGGGAGTACAGGAGGGCGTGGTGAGGGGAGTACAGGAGGGCGTGGTGAGGGACTGTAGGAGGGCGTGGTGAGGGACTGTAGGAGGGCGTGGTGAGGGGAGTACAGGAGGGCGTGGTGAGGGACTGTAGGAGGGCGTGGTGAGGGACTGTAGGAGGGCGTGGTGAGGGGAGTACAGGAGGGCGTGGTGAGGGACTGTAGGAGGGCGTGGTGAGGGACTGTATGAGGGCGTGGTGAGGGACTGTAGGAGGGCGTGGTGAGGGGAGTACAGGAGGGCGTGGTGAGGGGAGTACAGGAGGGCGTGGTGAGGGACTGTAGGAGGGCGTGGTGAGGGACTGTAGGAGGGCGTGGTGAGGGGAGTACAGGAGGGCGTGGTGAGGGACTGTAGGAGGGCGTGGTGAGGGACTGTAGGAGGGCGTGGTGAGGGGAGTACAGGAGGGCGTGGTGAGGGACTGTAGGAGGGCGTGGTGAGGGACTGTAGGAGGGCGTGGTGAGGGACTGTAGGAGGGCGTGGTGAGGGGAGTACAGGAGGGCGTGGTGAGGGGAGTACAGGAGGGCGTGGTGAGGGACTGTAGGAGGGCGTGGTGAGGGACTGTAGGAGGGCGTGGTGAGGGACTGTAGGAGGGCGTGGTGAGGGGAGTACAGGAGGGCGTGGTGAGGAGGTAGAATGAAAAACGTCTGGCTGTGACTGGTCAGGATTATATAAGAGACGGAGATGTTTACTGTATATAGTCTGTAAGTGTTGATATATAATTATATATAATGAAACGTTACTCACTGTATGATGGGAAATTTCTCTATGAGTGACTGGGTGAAAGTGGTGAGCTCAGAGAACTGTCCGGTTTTATCTTTCTGTTTAAAGGTGTCGAGCAGCGGCGTCTGGACGAAGGTCGGACACACGGCGTTAATCCGAACACCGTAACCAGAGAGCTGAGATACAGCCTGCACACACACACACACACACACACACACACACACACACACACACACAGACGGAATATGAACTTTATGACCCGTCGGCGCTTCTGTAAACATCATAAATGAAATTATAGTTATTAAAGCAACAAAACTAGAAAGCTGAAATTATTCGTGTCTACAAACTAATGAGGAGAACATTTCTGATGAGGTTGTAGCTTAAACGTGATTGGTTAATATTTAACAAATAATTTAATAATGTACAGTGGATCAGAATTATTGAGACAGAGCTTCATGTGTTGGAGGAACGGCCACGGTGGAGAAACATCTCAAATACAGCTCTGTTTTACTGGCGACCATGAAGATTAAAAGAAGCTCAAAATTTCTACATTTTATAAAAATTAAACAGATTTCATTTCATTTCAGTTGTACAGTGTGTGTTAAAGAGTGTGTGTTAAAGAGTGTGTGTTAAAGAGTGTGTGTTAAAGAGTGTGTGTTAAGCACATTGTTATGAACTCTTATGCTAAACACCTTTAACAGGTTGCTGGTTCAAGCCCCTCCACTGCCAGGTTGCTGCTGTTGGGCCCTTGAGCAAGGCCCTTAACCCTCAAATGCTCAGACTGTATACTGTCACTGTACTGTAAGTCGCTTTGGATAAAGGTGTCTGCTAAATGCTGACAATGTAAATGTAAATCTACCACCTTCTACCTTTAGAAATCAGAAGGTTGCTGGGTTGAAGCCCCGCATAATAATAATAATAATAATAAATAATAAATAATACTAATAATAAATAATTATGATATTATTGGGATTAAAGAGGCAGAAGAATCATAAACATTCTTATTTCAGTCCTGATATAAAATTCAACCCAACTGTTCAAAACAAGACTCATCCCGCCTCACGGCACCCACGATCAGCTGACACACACCGACCAACCGTCATGGGCTCGAGACGCAGCAGATTTGATTGGATTATTAACCATCTCATCGTCTGTATCGATTCATGAAGCCGCGTCATTAGTGCTGAAGCTAAGTTTGTGTTTACTGCGGTTTTCAGAGTAAAAGGAGCTCTGGTGTACGTACAGCTAGCGCGCGGGTGAATCCCACCACGCCGTGTTTGGTGGCGGTGTAGATGGGAGCAGATGGTAACGGCCCCAGACCTGAAGCACAAACAGGTACAGGTGTATTGGTATTTTATAGACTTTTCTGAGCAGGATTATGACAGATTCTATATTTTGGTACCTGCGAGTGACGCTATGTTGATGATGACGCCTCCACCTCCACCGTTCTGCTTCTTCATGTGATCCAGAGCCAGATACGTTCCTCTCACCACCCCACTCTGTTCAAACAGCACAATGTTAGTGGTCCTAACATCCAGCCCTGAGGTACGCCTTCAGAAATCTTTCACTGATATTTTTCACTTGCAGTTGATGTGAAAGGTTTTCTACAATTTCTACAACACCCTAGCAACCACCTCAAACACCCTAGCAACCACTTTGAACAGCTTAGTAATTGATGAAGTGTATATGGTGTGTGTGTGTGTGTGTGTGTGTGCATTACTAGGTTGATGGCGATGGTTTTTTCCCAGTTCTTCTCGTCCACGATTCCAGCGTTGTTACAGAATATGTCCACGTGTCCAAATTTCCAGAGGACCTTCTGGAACACATCTGTAATAAACACAGAGCAGATCAAGGTCCATAACTTTATGTAACAGTTTAGGGAAGGCTCTAACCGAGGTACATAAAGACATTTCTGTATATGTATTAATACGGTTTGATGGGTTCAGTGTGGAGGAACACAGAGTTCTGAACTCCACCCTATTAGTTTTTTTCCTCCAACATCCATCAGTGCCAGATCTTTCACTGAATGATCACAACTGTAGGTGTAAGGAAAGAGCCGCCTGCATCTTCCGTGACCCCACCCACCCTGCACATGGACTTTTTACCCCCCTTCCCTCTGGTAGGAGGCTGCGCTGCATCCGAGCAAAAACAACAAGACTGAAAAACAGCTTCTTTCCGGATGCAGTCAGACTGCTAAATTGCTCCACCCCTCATGTACTGTCTATGCACCAGTTACTTTAAACACCTGTGACCTGGTGCTGCCTTTTATCTGCTGCTATACTGAATCGTGCACTTTAGATCCGCATAAAGCTGCTGTAGTTCCTGTGCAATACTTGAATGTAAATGTAAATATTTAAAATTCCTTAGTTATCTTAGTTATTTCTTCTAGTTTTTAAGTCTTAAGTTTTATTTTTTAAGTTTAAAACTGATTGTCGGTGTGGACGCTGTAGAGCTGCAGGAACTTTGAACCTTGAACCAGAGCGTCAGTGCCAGTGTGAACACGTCAAAAACATAAAATCTGATCTCAGGGACACATGAATTCTAGAGAAATTCTGGTTTTAATCTGCTGCAGGTAAAAGAGAAATCAGACAGAAATCAGAGAGTCGGAGAGAAAAATCATGTTCAGAGTGGTCACACTCACAACCATTTACATTTACATTTACATTTACATTTTCGGCATTTAGCAGACGCTCTTATCCAGAGCGACTTACAGAAGTGCTTCTATAGTGAACATTTCATTTCTCAAGTTTAGGTAAACAACAGTCAAAGAACACAAATCTGCTAAAACCTGTTAAAAGGCTTTTTTTTTTTTTTTTTTTTTTACAGTCAGCCTAAGTGTTTAGTAAGAAGGTGATGAAGGTTTTTAATCGTTTTTTAAAGACAGCAAGAGACTCAGATGTTCGGACAGACAGAGGAAGTTCATTCCACCACTTCGGCGCTAGAACAGAGAACAGCCTTGATGCTTGTCTTCCTTTAGTCCTGGATGGAGGCTCAAGTCGAGCGAGACTAGAGGCTCGGAGGTTGCGTGGTACAGAGCGGGGTTTGATTAGGCCACGAAGGTAGCTTGGGGCTGGTCCATTTTTGGCTTTGTAGGCGAGCGTCAGTGTTTTAAACTGAATGCGTGCAGCTACAGGAAGCCAGTGAAGAGAACGTAGCAGTGGGGTGATGTGGCAGCAGTGGGGTGATGATGTGGCAGCAGTGGGGTGATGATGTGGCAGCAGTGGGGTGATGATGAGGCAGCAGTGGGGTGATGATGTGGCAGCAGTGGGGTGATGATGTGGCAGCAGTGGGGTGATGATGTGGCAGCAGTGGGGTGATGATGAGGCAGCAGTGGGGTGATGATGTGGCAGCAGTGGGGTGATGATGTGGCAGCAGTGGGGTGATGATGTGGCAGCAGTGGGGTGATGATGAGGCAGCAGTGGGGTGATGATGTGGCAGCAGTGGGGTGATGATGAGGCAGCAGTGGGGTGATGATGAGGCAGCAGTGGGGTGATGATGTGGCAGCAGTGGGGTGATGATGTGGCAGCAGTGGGGTGATGATGTGGCAGTGTTTGGGTTGGTTAAAAACCAGACATGCAGCTGCATTTTGAATGAGCTGTAAGGGTTTAATCGTGGACATGGGAGCTCCAGCAAGAAGGGAGTTGCAGTCGTCCAACCGTGAGATTATAAGTGATTGCACCAGAATCTGGGTAGCTTCCCTGGAGAGAAATGGACGAATCTTCCTGATGTTGTACAGGAGGAACCGACACGCTCTGGTCATGTTGGCTATATGAGGAGAGAAGGTCAGCTGGTTATCAAGGACAACACCAAGACTTCTTACCTTATCAGATGGTCTGATCTGGGAGTCATCCAGAGAAATTACTAGGTCCTGGGTTGGAGACGGATCTCCAGGAATGAGCAACATCTCTGTCTTGCTGGGATTAAGTTTTAGATGATGAGCCGACATCCATTGTGAGATATCTTGCAGACATGCTGAGATGCGAGCTGAGACTTGCGTGTCTGAAGGAGGAAATGACAGAACGAGCTGAGTATCATCTGCATAGGAGTGGTAGGAGAAGCCATGGGAGGCTATGACCTTGCCCAGAGAGCGGGTGTAGATAGAGAAAAGAAGTGGGCCAAGTACAGAGCCCTGAGGAACACCGGTTGAGAGAGTGCATGGGGGAGATATGGATCCCCTCCATGACACTTGGTAGGAGCGCCCTTCCAGGTAGGAGGCCATCCATTGCCATGCTGAACCTGTTACTCCAAGGTTGGAGAGAGTGGACAAGAGAATGCTGTGATTCACGGTGTCGAAGGCTGCAGAGAGGTCAAGAAGAATAAGGACAGATGACAGTTTGGCTGCTTTGGCTGCATGAAGCTTCTCAGTAACAGCTACAAGAGCTGTTTCCGTAGAATGCGCTGCCTTGAAGCCAGACTGGTACGGATCGTGGAGATCATTCTGAGTGAGAAAGGCAGATAGTTGGTTATAGACAGCACGTTCAAGAATCTTTGATAGAAAAGAGAGGAGTGAGACAGGTCTGTAGTTGTTGATGTCTGTAGTGTCTAGTGTAGGTTTCTTAAGAAGGGGAATGACCTGAGCTTTCTTAAATGCAGTAGGGACAACACCTGATGTCAGGGAGTTGTTGATGATGGGTGTGATGAAGGGGATTAGGTCCTGCGAGAGGTCTTTGAGGATGGTGGATGGTATAGGGTCAAGTGTGCATGTAGTGGGATTGCTGGATGAGAGGAGCTGTGTAACCTCATCCATGGTGAGTGGGGTGAAGCTGGTGAGTGTGTTGGTGGGTTGAGGGTCAGTTGAAAGTGGGTCAGTCGGAGAGAAGGATTGATTGATTTTGTCGATCTTGTCCTGAAAGAATGTTGAAAAGTCAGTAGCAGTGAGAGAGGCAGAAGGGGGAGGAGGAGGAGGGTTTAGAAGAGAGGAAAAGATAGCATGAAGCTTACGTGGGTCAGCAGCAGATTGTTCAAGCTTGGCTTTGTAAAAAGATGTTTTACCACCAACTACACTGTACCTATACTGTACCTACACAGAATTAAACCACATTATTAACATGTGAACCCATTTTAGGATCCCAAGTCCACCTTTCAAACACCAGAGAGATGAAGAACCTTCACACAGTTACCAACACAAAGTCCAAAACGTGAGGGAACTAAACTACTTCAAGGAAAACTAAGATAAGATAAGATAAGATAAGATAAGATAAGATTAAGATAAGATAAGATAAGATAAGATAAGATAAGATAAGATAAGATAAGATAAGATAAGATAAGATAAGATAAGATAAGATAAGATAAGATAAGATAAGATAAGATAAGATAAGATAAAGATAAGATAAGATAAGATAAGATAAGATAAGATAAGATAAGATAAGATAAGATAAGATAAGATAAGATAAGATAAGATAAGATAAGATAAGATAAGATAAGATAAGATAAGATAAGATAAAGATAAGATAAGATAAGATAAGATAAGATAAGATAAGATAAGATGCCTTTACTGTCATTGCACAGTGTACAACGAAATTGAGTAGCAATCCAACGGTGCTTAAATAAGTAAAAATAGAAGCAAAAATTATATACATATACACAACACACACACGTGTATGTATGCCTAAGAATCTTAAATATAAAGAATAAAGACTAAACTAAAATTATTAAAAAGGAAAACAGACATTGTTTACAGCAGTGAGGTAGCAGTGGGGTATTGCACATGCCCTGAGTAGCTTAAGAGAATATTGCACAGAATATATATTTAGCTCTAAAAAAGAACAATAGTGCAGTCATAATAAATATAAATACGGTCAGAGTAGAGTGAAGACAGCCCCAGAAGACATCTTAGATCGCGCCAAATGGAGAAGACGCAAATGTGCACAAGAGCGGACCCTGCACTGCGGGATTAACGCCAGGACAGAGAGACGGTCAGAGTAGAGTGAAACATTGTGCCATGTTTTAAAGGAGTCCAGAGTTGAATGTTGTTGTTCAGTTTACTTGTGTAGTGATTTATAAGAGTCAGTTGGTATTGTGGTTTGGGAGTGTTCAGTTCCCGTATGGCCCCGGGGTAAAAACGTTTTTTTAGTCTGTTTGTCCGGGCTGTGATGGACCTGAAGCGTTTTCCAGAGGGCAGCAGGTCGAACAGATGATGTCCAGGGTGAGATGGATCTCTCAGTATGCTGGTTGCTCTGCTGAGGCAGCGAGAGCTGAAAAGGTCCTCCAGGCTGGGCAGTGGGCAGCCGATGATCTTCTGGGAAGTGTTGATGACCCTCTGAAGAGATCTCTTATCTGCCGCTGAGCAGCTACTGTACCATGTGGAGATGCAGTATGTCAGCACACTCTCGATGGCGGAGCGGTAGTAGGACACCAGCAGTTTCTCCTGAAGGTTGTCTTTCCTGAGAATTCTCAGGACGTAGAGTCTCTGCTGTGCCTTCTTCACTACTGCCATGGTGTTGGTGGTCCAGAAGATGTCTTCAGAGATGTATGTGCCCAGAAATCTGAAGGAAGGGACAATTTCCACGCAGTCTCCATTAATGATCAGAGGTGCAGGGTCTGCACGCTTTTTCCTAAAATCAATTATTAGTTCTTTTGTTTTTGATGAGTTCAGGGTGAGATTGTTCTGTAAACACCACTCACACAGTCCTTGAACTTCACCCCTGTATGCGGTTTCGTCTCCTCCCGAGATCCAACTACAGTTGTGTCATCCGCGAACTTGATGATTGTGTTGCTGGAGTGGGTGGGGGCACAGTCGTAATTGTACAGAGCATAGAGAAGTGGGCTTAGCACACATCCCTGAGGAGCACCAGTGCTAAGTGTGATGCTGGAAGAATGAAGGCGGCCTAATCTAACAGACTGGGTGCGGTTTGTCAGAAAGTCCTTAATCCAGAGGCATGTGCATAGAGAGAACATACCAAACTCTTCAGGGATGCCAGATAAAGATAAAGCACATGAAGTCGTACCTTGAAACTGCTGATCAGAGGAAACGTCGGCGGTGTAGAACTGAGTCCGGTCTGATCCATACTGCTGGTTGAACTGGTCCTGCAGCTCCTGACCCAGCTTCTCATTCACGTCCAGCATGGCCACCTGAACACGACCGGACTTAATACACGTCTGATCAAGATCCGATCACGATCTGAGCATCTTAGATTAAACGGGGGGGGGGGGTTAGGGTTAGGGGGGTGTACCTGAGCTCCGTTCTCCAGCAGGATCTTGGCGAAGGACTTACCCAGACCCTGAGCCGAGCCCGTCACCACGGCAACCTTACCCTTCAGCATCCTTAATCCTACAGCAGATAGAAAACATGAAGCGGTCAGATGATGAAGATGAAGTGTGAAATGTTTGATTTCATCTTCATGTGTTACCACTGCTTTATCCTGGTCAGGGTCTCTGTGTGTGGGTCTGTCTGGTTTCCAGAATTACAGAGCGCAATGCAGTAACACAACCCGGACAGGGTGCCCGACCAGCCGATAGCACCACTGTAGATTCAAACCCTGGATCTTAATGATAATGCGCTAGTGTGATTTACCAGTTTACCATTTTCATTATTGTCCTCATTTAATTATTTAATTTTTATTTTGAGAATCATTTTTCTTGCCTGTTTCTGTTTTTATGTTTGAATTATATTTTTTATTTTATTATGTTGCTTTTAATTTAAATTTTTACTGAATTTAATCTGAATCGTCTCAGCGCAAACATGATTTAAGCAATTGAGAGTTAGGGGCCTTGCTCAGGGACCCAAGAGTGGAAACTTGACGATGGTGGGGCTTGAACCTGCAACATTCTGATTACTAGTTCAGTATCTTAACCACTGAGCTACTACAGCCCTGTTCCTGTTTGTATTGTTCAGTTGAACCTGATTAAATTCCATCCCTGTAAACTGGAACTGCTGAGCTGCTCTGAATACCAGGTTCATCATCAGTGTTAGAGTGAAGAAGAAGAATATCTTCACACATCACTACAGATTTATTATTTTATCACTTGGATATAAGATGAGTATCTAATAATAAAAGCAGTGTGAAGAGGTGCACATCACCTCCTGCAGAGCTAAAACATGAACAATAAGCACATTTACACGTGACAGAGACATTTACATAGAAAACCTGATAAACATCTGCAGCATGAGGGACCAGAAACCACAAAAACAAGACGAGAAACGTTAAACACACTTAAGTTCTGTATATAACCTGAAAAAAGTGTGGATGAAGATCATGATCTTACAGTTTGAAGCTTCTCTAGCAGGTTCTGCAGCAGGTTCTTCAGCAGGTTCTCCTCTCAGCTCCTGATGACGGAAAATAATAAAAAGCAGAACTTCACTGCTCTCAGGGTGAGGCACCAAGCCCCGCCCCCTCCTCTGATTGGTCAGTACAGGCAGGGCTTCGAAATCCTGCAAGCTGATTGGCTGATGTGAGTGTGCACGATAGATAAACTTTGGACCAGAGCCGTAGATAGAGAGAGTTGCGACACTCCTTGATCTCGCCGCTACGCGGTCACGTGGTTCATGTAACCCTCCAATAGTTCCAAACAAACCCGGCGCTGTCATGTTCTCAAATGGGACCGGCAGCAGTGAGTGAAATATTAAACAGTAAATAATAAACATTTGTACAATTTCTGGGTATTTTCAACTGCGTTTACATTTACTGCATCTGCTTTAATGTCAATTTGGTATATAAAGTGGAAGATTGATGTTTATAATGACTTGTTAATAGGTCGTTCTTGTTAACACACAGTACATTATATTAGCATACATTACATAATGCGATATCCTTAAGTAGTAGAGACAATATACAGTACAGAGATTAAAGTTTTTTATGTTTTGATTTTTGCATAAACTAATCTCCCTTCACTTTCCTGAGGATTCATAATAATAATCATTTTTGCTAAACACTAAGTCATGTGCTGGATTCATAAGGTTTACCTGCACTGAATGAACAGATTGATAAACACATTACCGTACCAAAAACATTATAGTGCAGGTACATGAAAAAGCATTCATTCATCTCTTATTTCATGAGTGATTAATAATTGATTCCTACATGTAATACATTAATGAATTCATTATGAATATGCACTAGTTCATTTTGTCTAATGTAAGTGGTGGACAAGGTAGACAAACCATGTAGTTGAGTTAAAGTAGAGATATCCAAGGTAACATATTACTCCAGTAAAAGTAGTAGTAAAAGTAAAAATACTCTTTACCTCCACTAAAGTACTAAACTAAATTTACCTTCAAATGTACTTAAGTATGAAAGTAAAAGTATAATGATT
Source organism: Trichomycterus rosablanca (assembly GCF_030014385.1). Taxonomy (NCBI): domain Eukaryota; kingdom Metazoa; phylum Chordata; class Actinopteri; order Siluriformes; family Trichomycteridae; genus Trichomycterus; species Trichomycterus rosablanca. The sequence goes on from NC_086003.1 coordinate 72,853, forward strand.
TATTGTGGTTCTAATGTTTTATGATCATTTCTGTAACAAGAATCTTGATTAATCAACTCATTTTAGGTGAAAAGACTCGTGTGTCATTAATTAAGCTTAACTGACTAAGCTAAATTGGGTTATACCTATTAATTAAGATAAACATGTAACATTTAGTGCTGAGCAAATGCTAAACAATAACAGTATTAAGTATATTAATGACATTAAATTCATAATTTTTTTAAAACAAAGCAACATACAGCTAAAAATGTTTGATAAGTAGTGGAAATGAATGAGGCTCTATGGGATGTTTGGAACTATACAGAGCTCCACAACCCGGAAGCTGGGCAGAAAAAATGTCCCGCCCCCTTTCCAACGGTTCCCTATGGGAGTGTCGCCACTCTGTTCTCTCTACCGCTCTGCTTTGGACCAAATAAGAATTCATGATTAAATACGTTTATAAAGTTCATATTATAATAAACCACCATCAGAGCAGAGTTTCTTTATTCATTCATTATTATTCCTGTACCACGAAAAACATATTTCACGCAACTACTGCAGCATAAATAAATAAATACATGTGTGTGTGTGTGTGTGTGTGTGTGTGTGTGTGTGTGTGTGTGTGTGTGTGTGTGTGTGTGTGTATCGGTGAGGAATGTCTGGTGATTTTATTGGGTTTTTCTGCTTTTTGGCGTCTGGATTTGTTTGAAAGTAAAGCACACACACACTATACACACAGTTACATACACACAGTAATGTACACACACACAGTAACGTACACACACACTACACACACATCCAGTAATGTACACACACTCACCTGAAGGCCAGACTTGAGTAAAAGCACAAGTATCTTACCAGAAATGTACTTTGATAGAAGTAAGTCACCTTTTAGAACATTACTTGAGTAAGAGTCTAAAAGTATCTGATGTTTAATGTACTTAAGTATAAAAAGTAATTTGATATTAAATGTACTTAAGTATTAAAAGTAGAAGTAAAAGTAAATGCTAGTATAAATGGAAGCGCTTATTTTAAATATAAAGATTGTTCTTTTAAGCCTGTAAACAATTAACCTGTTTTCTTCCTTTCATCTGAACATGATTTGTGCCAATTCATGATCATAATCAACTGTTGACATCACCTGTTTGAAATCATGACATTATTTAGTTGTTTTTTTAACTTATTACTAACCCTAAATGTTCCTGTTCCAACGTTTTAGAATGTGAGTCGATGTAAATGTAAGATGCATCTATTTTATTTACATTTTCTATACTGTCCCATTTTTTTATTTGGGTAGTATATTTCAATAACAAAAAATAATTTTGGCATATTTAATTTAAAGCAAAACTCAGGAGAGTTTAACAAAACGTGGCACTTTTATCCCTTTAATGATCTGTTCTACCATTAATTTAAATCAAAATATTTGAGTAAAATAATCTGTATTTAAATAATCTTTTTTGGGCTTTATTTACTTACTGAATGGCGTGTGTTCAACTAAAAAAAACATTGGTATTCTTACTTAGAAAACACCATTTCTAACAGCTGAAAAATCATGAATAATAAGTTGTATAAGTTGAGTTCTTGTTGAGATGATTAAAGGGTTAAAGATGTGCTGCATGTTCCTCAGCACCATGAATCTCTCCTCTGGTCTAATACAGAAGTGATCTGAGGAAATATTTGTCCGTAGGTGAGTTTTTAAAAATAATGGACGTGTCTTCATGAGTTTTGCAGTCAATGAATTCCAAACAAATGTTTTATGATTTATGAAACGTTTTATTTGTGGTTCGAATGTACTCAGTAAAAATGGTAGGTAGATATCTGAACAATGTTAATGCTAATAATATGATAAACCGCTGATTCTGCAGCTTTACTTTGTTAATGATTGTTAATTTACATCAGTGTGTTGGAACTTCTGAAATCTCCATATTTGCGTGTTTGGTTGAACGACGCACTTTTAGAAAACTCCGATAGCGTTTAGAGAACGTTTGCGCATGCGCATTAATGTGTTTAACCACCATCTAACTCACAAGCGCAGATTCACCAAACCAGCTGCAGTCCGTCACACATCTCACATCATTTACCTTCATCCTGTAGTAACGAGTAACGAATCTACATACAGCCAATGTAACAGAGTAAAAGTGCACAATTCCTTCAAAATGTAGTGGCGTAAAGTGAAAGTTGCCGAAAATTTTTATACTCCAGTAAAGTACAAATACTTCAAAATAATACTTAAGTACTGTAACAAAGTATTATTACTACATTACTATACACCACTGCACACACTATACACACAGTAATGTACACATATACACACACACAGTAACATACACACACTATACACACACACAGTAATTAATGTACACACACACAATAACGTACACACACTACACACATCCAGTAATGTACACACACACAGTAATTACACACACACACACACACACACACACACACACACACACACACACACACACACACACACACACACACTAATTAACGTACACACAGTCGGTTGGTGTTTGAGGTTTTTTGGGGTTTTATTTGTATTTATTAAGGTAAAGCAGAACTATATAAATGGACACTAAGAGCGAATCACAGCCTACAGAGCAGAAAGATTCATCATATCATACATTCAACTATTTTACATTTCCTCTTTTATTTTTTATTCTTTTTATTTCTGTTTATTTCCACGAGCCCGGGAGAGTAATGAACTATAAACACACTTAAATAAACTCCGCTCTGATTCTATGGCTTAATGAAATAATGCTGTTAATAACCAGATCACCACTTTAATCTTTCCTTTAAAAATCAAAGAAAGAACAAAAAACATTTCATCCATTTTGGTTAAAATTAAATGAAATTAAAATGTGACACTTTCAGCTTAAACTTTGCATCACTCGCCAATTTCAACCCTCACAAACTCAGAATTTACAAGCTAAAGAAAAGCAGACGTTCAGTCCATGATTGAAAACGGCTCCTGATGCACTGCGCTCCCTACCGGAGCTGGTGAAGTACTGAACTCATTTCATCTGTAATCGACCAAAGCGACGTTTCTCTCCTCTCACGCGCAACCGAAGCTACGATACAGCAAAATTAAAAGGGTTAAAATAGCAGGAACGATAAAACTAAATAATTAAACATATAAGGCAAATACACAATCCTCAGCTTAACCAATCAGAACACAGGGGGGCGTGGCCTGTGCTAGTCTGTGCCACGCGCCCAGCACTGCAGAGGGTAGATTGATCGGAGGGCAGCATGTACGCAGAGTCCAGGATAGGGTTCCTGCCTGTCTCCATCGGGGCCCCGTGCTGGCCGGAACCCGGGGCCCTCGGTCGTGCCAACACTAGTGGGCGTGGCTTCTCAGAAGCTGTTTTAAAGGTTTTAATGTTGTGTGTTTTAATCCCTTTATTATGTGAGCTGTGAGGTCTATGAGCACCAGCAGCTGCAGCTTTTCCTTTCCTCGATCTTCAAGTAATCGGATGAGTAACGAAACTTCGTTCCGTAAACGATCGACCACGAAAAAGCACGACGCTGGAAACGATCGAGCAGAACAGAGCACAATCACACGGAAGACGAGAGGAAAACGCTGGACCACAGCGCGGTCGAGAGGGTCAGGACGACGTTGGCATGGCGATGGCGGCGGGGATCACAGTGGCACGAGACAGAAAACCAGAATAATAAGGCAACTGGATCTTCATCATCATCATCATCCTCATCAGGATGGAAACGGTGAAAGATCTGTGAGGGATTAAATCCTCCTCTCCGTCTTCATCCCTCAAACAAACTGAATAATAATAATAATAATAATAATAACACATCGCCCATCGTTCAGCCGCTCCATCTCAGGCTGAATCCGGCGTCCGTATACTTATGGTACCACGAGAAATGAAGGAAGTTCTGAGAGGAACGCAGCAGCGCCTCTCTCCATCTGAATGATGATGTAATAATAACGGAAGAGCTGGATCGATTCTCCCTCGGCGCCGCCGCCGCTCAGTTTTTGCATGATGTTTGGGTGAAGTCAAGCCCAAGCAGCAGAGGATTATGGGTAATGGGCCGCCGCAGAGAGAGAGAGGTGGACTGGACTGGGTTAGTTTGGTTTGGAAGCAGAACTGGGTCCGGGCTGGGAATCGAAGGCGTTGCGTCCGGAGGACTGGGAGGGGTAGCGGCGACGCCCCTCACCGCCGGAGGCGTGGCGTTTGCGCCCCTCGTCCATGGGAGGCTGAGAGGAAACAAAAACAGCAGCTATTAGATCCTCTCGCCACTAGAGGGCGCAGCACAGAGACTTTAGGAGAAGGAAACGAGCTGGAGGTTCCGATTCACCTCAGAACCACTAATCACTCAGACAGACGGAGAAACCCGAAGGTCGTCTGTACTCACGTCCACTCTGAAGTCCTCCAGGCGTCTGAACCTGCTGAGGTACTCCTGCAGTTTGGGGTCGATCTCCAGAGTCTTGGCTTTAGAGTATTTCAGGAAGGCCCAGAACTTCTCCAAACCGTACAGCTGACCTGAAGATCCAGAACATACAAAATATCAGCTACAAACTCCAGTTCACTGAAGTTCACAGTGAAGGAAGAAGGTTCTTTGGTCTTTCTTGCTGGTTTGCTCTTCACTAGTCCATCCGTGATCATCACGTGATGACCAACCATCAGACCAACCATCAGACCAACCATCAGACCAACCATCAGACCAACCACGCCTTCGTCTTTCCCCGGGTCCCTAAACGTCCTGCTGGAGGTCCTACAGAAGACTGAGGAACTTTGGGCTTTATAATAATTTTTCAGTCTGAATGAACCTCCACTGTTCCACCACACATTCACACCTTTCCATATTTATATGGACACCTTAAGAATCTGCACTTTATCGTGATCGCTGATGTGAAATCAAACTGCAGTCTATATATTTTTAACACATTACATTTTCAAACACCCAGTATGTAAGGCGTGTGTGTGTGTGTGTGTGTGTGTGTGTGTGTGTGTGTGTGTGTGTGTGTGTGTGTGTGTATTACCTGCTTCATAATCTCTGACGGTTTCCTCTTGGAAGTCTTTGAAGACCTCGGGTCTGAACTTTCTCTCCAGTCCGTAACTGTAATAACGGAACAAACACTCCAACCCGTACCTGCACGCACACACACACACACACACACACACACACACACACACACACACACACACAGAGTTAAAAGACTCTAAAGAGTTTCGTGAGTGTGTTAGAGGAGTGATGATTGAGGGTCATGTGATCGTACCTGTACCCCTCCTTGCCATCCTCCACCCCCAGCTGTCTGAACTCCTCGTACATCTTCTTGTTGAAGTGATCACGCAGGAAGAACGACCAGAAACGGAAGAGTGTGTTCATCTCCTGAGACTGACCAATCCCCAACCGCTTCCTCTCTGAGACACCAGAGAAACAACCAATCAGAATCTACAGCTATAACACACACTCACTAGTGTGTGTGAGTGTGAGGAGTGTGTGTGTGTGTGTGTGTGTGTGTGTGTGTGTGTGTGTGTGTGAGAGTGTGAGGAGTGTGTGTGTGTGTGCGTGTGTGTGAGAGTGTGAGGAGTGTGTGTGTGTGTGCGTGTGTGTGAGAGTGTGAGGAGTGTGTGTGTGTGTGTGTGTGTGTGTGAGAGAGTGTGAGGAGTGTGTGTGTGTGCGCGTGTGTGTGTGTGTGTGTGTGTGTGTGAGAGAGTGTGAGGAGTGTGTGTGTGTGTGCGTGTGTGTGAGAGTGTGAGGAGTGTGTGTGTGTGTGCGTGTGCGTGTGTGTGAGAGTGTGAGGAGTGTGTGTGTGTGTGCGTGTGTGAGAGTGTGAGGAGTGTGTGTGTGTGTGTGTGTGTGTGTGTGAGAGAGTGTGAGGAGTGTGTGTGTGTGTGTGTGTGTGTGTGTGTGTGTGTGTGTGAGAGAGTGTGAGGAGTGTGTGTGTGTGTGCGTGTGTGTGAGAGTGTGAGGAGTGTGTGTGTGTGTGCGTGTGTGTGAGAGTGTGAGGAGTGTGTGTGTGTGTGTGTGTGTGTGTGTGAGAGTGTGAGGAGTGTGTGTGTGTGCGTGTACCGTTGAGACAGCGTCTTCTGTATTTGTGGTAGACGTGTTGGGTGTGAGGAGTGTGTGTGTGTGTGTGTGTGTGTGTGTGTGTGAGAGTGTGAGGAGTGTGTGTGTGTGTGTGTGTGTGTGTGAGAGAGTGTGAGGAGTGTGTGTGTGTGTGCGTGTACCGTTGAGACAGCGTCTTCTGTATTTGTGGTAGACGTGTTGGGTGTGAGGAGTGTGTGTGTGTGTGTGTGTGTGTGTGTGTGAGAGTGTGAGGAGTGTGTGTGTGTGTGTGTGTGTGTGTGTGTGAGAGAGTGTGAGGAGTGTGTGTGTGTGTGCGTGTACCGTTGAGACAGCGTCTTCTGTATTTGTGGTAGACGTGTTGGGTGTGAGGAGTGTGTGTGTGTGTGTGTGTGTGTGTGTGTGAGAGTGTGAGGAGTGTGTGTGTGTGTGTGTGTGTGTGTGTGTGTGTGAGAGTGTGAGGAGTGTGTGTGTGTGCGTGTACCGTTGAGACAGCGTCTTCTGTATTTGTGGTAGACGTGTTGGGTGAAGCCGTTCTCCTTCAGCAGCTCGTGTGAGGGGTGCTGGAACTTGGGCAGAGACTGAGGGGTGCAGCCGATGTTCCCCAGTGCGGGTGTGCCCTCTGACGGACTGGCATTCGAGCTGAACACACAGAGAGGAGTAAACACACTGAATCAGGGCGGCACCCACGCCAATGTTTTCATTTGAGGCAGCATGGCAGGACAGTCTGCAGTTGTAGGTGTGTGTAGGTGTGTGTAGGTGTGTGTGTGTGTATTACCTGACGGAGGCGGTCCGTGACCGGTGCTCCCGAGAGTCCATCACCCAGCCCACGTGGCACTCCATCGGTGGATTGGAGCTGTGGCGCGTCTTTCTCTTACGGGGCGTCTGAGGAACACAAACACACACCACCGTAACCATCACGGTTCCTCCAGGAACATCTCGTTAAGATCTCAGACCATCACAGAAGAAACCACTTCCTCAACACTGTACATGAGGAGGAGAGTGTGATGTACCACAGTCAGACATGACAACGGCGCCTCCTGCTGTCTGAATACAGACAGAGCGGCGAGGCTCTCCGTACGTGCCGAGACTCTAGGTAAGAATCCTCTGCTGGTCGGTGTTACGATCCACATGCTGATTTTGGATCAGCAGAGGGCACACAGGGGAATTGGGTACATCCAATATTAGATAAACAGTGTGTGTGTGTGTGTGTGTGTGTGTGTGTGAGAGAGTGTGTGTGTACCTTGGCATCGACAGGTCGTCCATCCTTGATGACGGGGTAGAAGCGAGGCGTGTGTGTGTTGTGTTTGAAGCGTGGGGTGCGGGGCGTGTGGGGCGGGTGCGGCGCTCCGTATCCGGGCGAGTCGGGCACGGCGGTGGGTAGAGAGCGCGCCACGGCTGAGCGCTCCGGGGCGCCGAACAGCTTATTGGCCAGATCATCTGTAGGAACTACACACACACACACACACACACACACACACACACACACACACACACACACACACACACACACACACACACACACACACACACACACACACACACACTCAGCCTCTATACACACCGCTGTATGTATTATCAGGACACGCAGGGTGCAGGTTGTGGTGACGGTGACACTTACTGTTTTGTGGGCGTGGCGGGCAGGGCGGGACCTCCTGGTTGGGGTCGATGGGGGGTTCAGGGGTCAGACAGTCGAACTGCTCACGGCTGATCAGGTGCACCTTCTTAAAGTTCTCCACCTCTTGCTGCACACAAATACAAACGTCACCTTTAGAGGGGTGTGAGACTCACGACGGTGGGTTCGAACCTACAGACGAGCAACTGCACCCTATTAAACCCTTTACTTAAGGCCCTACCCTAATGTACGGAGTGTGAAGTGAGCCGTTTCCTGTGTAACACGCAGGCGCTGTGGTGAGGAGCGTAACAGCCCCCACTTCAAACTAGGGATGTCCCGATCACGTTTTTGTTCCCGATACCGATTGTTAATTTTGATCCCGATCCGATACCGAGTCTCAAACCGATACTTGTATTTTCCAGATATTGTCTAGATAAGAACTAGATAATACTGATCACACGGTGCACACTTCAGTACATTACAGTTATTCACATTAATCCAGTGTACATGTTTAACACCTGAATAGCTCTGCAGTGCTGAAGGGAAAAATGCTGCATCCAAACTATTGGCTTAATGTTTTTTTATTTTCACAAAATCAATCAAAATGAGTGAGATAATTACAGTTTTACTTTAAACTTTACATTCGAAGAAAAAAAATGTTTAATGCAGTGATGCACTAAACATGAACAGAAATCTGTGAAGCAGCTTCACTTGAATATAAGAAAAAAAGTTACTTAAAAGCATTACAGTAAAACCTGAATACCAAAATAAAATGGACAGGCTCTTTTGTTATGAAGGAAAGTCAGTTCTTAAAGTGCTTGTATTGTGACGATGGTTTGATGGACGTTTCTACTCCCACCGCCTCGTGAAACGCTCACATTACAGACGTTACACTTCACTGCTGGACTTGTTTCACTTCCCAATTTAAAGTATTTCCACACAGCGGCCATGCTGACGTAAAACAAAATATCGGGATTACGATCGGGTTTAGTAAAGCCGATATCGATCAGTTAAAAAATGCCTCGATCGGCCCTACTACATCCCTACTTCAAATTCTATAATCATTTCTATTACACAACATTCTCTCACCTCAGGCGTGTGTGTGTCCATTCTGCCCCAAATTCAGCTTCACCCAGGGGAACAGGACCGCCCCACAGGGGGGTATTTATTCTCACACACACACACACTGCCCCGCCCATCAGCACTCAACACAATACACACTAACACAAAACCAAAACAACAGAGTCCTGTCTCATCCAGAACACACACACACACACACACACACACACACACACACACACACACACACACACACACACCTCTACGTTCTGGTGTGAACCAGTGAAGGTTCCTCTTGTATCCACACACAATCAGGAACTCCAAAGTGGGCGTGGTCATGCGGAGAAATTATCCATCCTTGATGTTACCGTGGTGACCAACAATTCGTGCACCCCATCACACAGGTAGAGAAGCCCGGATACAGCGTATAACACAACAACATGGTACCACCTACATAGTGCAGAACCTGAAGCTGCTGGAACATGGACACCACTGTCCACAGTCAAGCAAGCTTTGTTTCTCTTCTGTCCACCAGCTTTGAGATGCTGATTTTGCACTTCATTTAATCCCACTTAGGCTGTGAGGAAACCCGAAGTGTTACAGGTGTTTTCCATCCTAATTATATAGGCACAGAGACGTACGTGAACCATACTACGATTACCTTGATGGTGGCGTACTCGGGCTCGTACGAATCGTGCCACAGGTCCTGCTCGTAGTAGAAGAGCCCGTCGTTAATGACCTTCACCAGCTCGTTGGTGAGTTTGGAGCGGGACACGTGGTTGCCGGTTCGGTCTCCGCCCGGGTGCTTGCGCAGGTACGGCGGGGTCTGGGTCACGATCAGGATCTTGTTGAGGTCTATGTCGTCGATCTCTCCGTCCGACTCCTCGTCCGACCACTCGGTGAAGGTGTTCTTCCTCCCGTCCATGGCCTCCATCTCCTCGTCGAACAGGAAGTCCAGCTCCTCGGGTTCGTCCGGATTCCCCGGGATCAGGGCGGTCCGAATTTCCTCCAGCTTCTGAGAGCACACGGGGGGGGGGGGGGGGGGGGGGGGTCATTAGAGTAGTGTGTGTGTGTGTGTGTGTGTGTGATCAGTGCAGTGTGTGAAAATGATTAGTGTAGTGTGTGTGTGTGTGTGTGTGTATCATGAGTGTAGTGTGTGTGTGTGTGTGTGTGTGTATATCATGAGTGTAGTGTGTGTGTGTGTGTGTAGTGTGTGTATCATGAGTGTAGTGTGTGTGTGTATCATGAGTGTTGTGTGTGTGTGTGTGTGTGTGTGTGTATATCATGAGTGTAGTGTGTGTGTGTGTGTGTAGTGTGTGTATCATGAGTGTAGTGTGTGTGTGTGTGTGTGTGATCAGTGCAGTGTGTGAAAATGATTAGTGTAGTGTGTGTGTGTATCATGAGTGTTGTGTGTGTGTGTGTGTGTGTGTGTGTATATCATGAGTGTAGTGTGTGTGTGTGTGTAGTGTGTGTATCATGAGTGTAGTGTGTGTGTGTGTGTAGTGTGTGTATCATGAGTGTAGTGTGTGTGTGTGTGTGTGTGATCAGTGCAGTGTGTGAAAATGATTAGTGTAGTGTGTGTGTGTATCATGAGTGTAGTGTGTGTGTGTATCATGAGTGTTGTGTGTGTGTGTGTGTGTGTGTGTGTGTGTGTGTGATCAGTGCAGTGTGTGAAAATGATTAGTGTAGTGTGTGTGTGTGTGTGTATCATGAGTGTAGTGTGTGTGTGTGTGTGTGTGTGTATATCATGAGTGTAGTGTGTGTGTGTGTGTAGTGTGTGTATCATGAGTGTAGTGTGTGTGTGTGTGTGTGTGATCAGTGCAGTGTGTGAAAATGATTAGTGTAGTGTGTGTGTGTATCATGAGTGTTGTGTGTGTGTGTGTGTGTGTGTGTATATCATGAGTGTAGTGTGTGTGTGTGTGTAGTGTGTGTATCATGAGTGTAGTGTGTGTGTGTGTGTGTGTGTGTATATCATGAGTGTAGTGTGTGTGTGTGTGTAGTGTGTGTATCATGAGTGTAGTGTGTGTGTGTGTGTGTGTATATCATGAGTGTAGTGTGTGTGTGTGTGTGTGTGTGTGTATATCATGAGTGTAGTGTGTGTGTGTGTGTAGTGTGTGTATCATGAGTGTAGTGTGTGTGTGTGTGTGTGTGTGTGTATATCATGAGTGTAGTGTGTGTGTGTGTGTGTGTGTGTGTAGTGTGTGTATCATGAGTGTAGTGTGTGTGTGTGTGTGTGTGTATATCATGAGTGTAGTGTGTGTGTGTGTGTAGTGTGTGTATCATGAGTGTAGTGTGTGTGTGTGTGTGTGTGTAGTGTGTGTATCATGAGTGTAGTGTGTGTGTGTGTGTATATCATGAGTGTAGTGTGTGTGTGTGTGTATCATGAGTGTAGTGTGTGTGTGTGTGTATATCATGAGTGTAGTGTGTGTGTGTGTGTATCATGAGTGTAGTGTGTGTGTGTGTGTGTATATCATGAGTGTAGTGTGTGTGTGTGTAGTGTGTGTATCATGAGTGTAGTGTGTGTGTGTGTGTGTGTGTGATCAGTGCAGTGTGTGAAAATGATTAGTGTAGTGTGTGTGTGTATCATGAGTGTAGTGTGTGTGTGTGTGTGTGTGTGTATATCATGAGTGTAGTGTGTGTGTGTGTGTAGTGTGTGTATCATGAGTGTAGTGTGTGTGTGTGTGTGTGTGTGATCAGTGCAGTGTGTGAAAATGATTAGTGTAGTGTGTGTGTGTATCATGAGTGTAGTGTGTGTGTGTATATCATGAGTGTAGTGTGTGTGTGTGTGTAGTGTGTGTATCATGAGTGTAGTGTGTGTGTGTGTGTGTGTGTGTATATCATGAGTGTAGTGTGTGTGTGTGTGTAGTGTGTGTATCATGAGTGTAGTGTGTGTGTGTGTGTATATCATGAGTGTAGTGTGTGTGTGTGTGTGTGTGTGTGTATATCATGAGTGTAGTGTGTGTGTGTGTGTAGTGTGTGTATCATGAGTGTAGTGTGTGTGTGTGTGTGTGTGTATATCATGAGTGTAGTGTGTGTGTGTGTGTGTGTAGTGTGTGTATCATGAGTGTAGTGTGTGTGTGTGTGTGTATATCATGAGTGTAGTGTGTGTGTGTGTGTAGTGTGTGTATCATGAGTGTAGTGTGTGTGTGTGTGTGTGTAGTGTGTGTATCATGAGTGTAGTGTGTGTGTGTGTGTGTGTATATCATGAGTGTAGTGTGTGTGTGTGTGTATCATGAGTGTAGTGTGTGTGTGTGTGTATATCATGAGTGTAGTGTGTGTGTGTGTGTATCATGAGTGTAGTGTGTGTGTGTGTGTGTATATCATGAGTGTAGTGTGTGTGTGTGTAGTGTGTGTATCATGAGTGTAGTGTGTGTGTGTGTGTGTGTATATCATGAGTGTAGTGTGTGTGTGTGTGTGTGTGTGTGTAGTGTGTGTATCATGAGTGTAGTGTGTGTGTGTGTGTGTGTATATCATGAGTGTAGTGTGTGTGTAGTGTGTATCATGAGTGTAGTGTGTGTGTGTGTGTGATCAGTGCAGTGTGTGAAAATGATTAGTGTAGTGTGTGTGTATCATGAGTGTAGTGTGTGTGTGTGTGTATATCATGAGTGTAGTGTGTGTGTGTGTGTAGTGTGTGTATCATGAGTGTAGTGTGTGTGTGTGTGTGTGTGTGTGTGTGTATATCATGAGTGTAGTGTGTGTGTGTGTGTGTGTAGTGTGTGTATCATGAGTGTAGTGTGTGTGTGTGTGTGTGTGTATATCATGAGTGTAGTGTGTGTGTGTGTGTATATCATGAGTGTAGTGTGTGTGTGTGTGTAGTGTGTATATCATGAGTGTAGTGTGTGTGTGTGTATATCATGAGTGTAGTGTGTGTGTGTGTGTGTGTAGTGTGTGTATCATGAGTGTAGTGTGTGTGTGTGTGTGTGTGTATATCATGAGTGTAGTGTGTGTGTAGTGTGTATCATGAGTGTAGTGTGTGTGTGTGTGTGTGATCAGTGCAGTGTGTGAAAATGATTAGTGTAGTGTGTGTGTATCATGAGTGTAGTGTGTGTGATTAGTGCAGTGTGTGTAAGTGTTTACTATAGTGTGCGTGTGTATCATGAGTGTAGTGTGTGTGTGTGTGTGTGTGTGTACCTTGGGGCGGGCGGGGGAGGGACGAGGGCGTTTCTTCACTTCGATCCAGCACTCCGAGTCCAGGTCAGGCAGACTGGCCGATAAACCCTTGGGCATCGTCTTCAGGTTGGAGACTTCATCCTGCTTCTGCTCCAGCAGGGTCCGGGAAGAACCTGCTCAAACACACACACACACAATATTGACCGACCCGGACACACAGTGCTGTAGAATTCGGGCAGATCTCACCTGGCGTGTAAGGCGTACCTGTCCCGGGGGGGTGGCCGTCGGCGCCGGTGCGAGGGATAAACTCGGGACAGTTGATGAGCTGCGAGAAATCGGTGTGTGTGTGTTCAGGAACCGTCAATCCAGGAAGAGGCCACTTCTCCGGTTCCTCCTTACACCTGATCTTCATGTTCAGGATCTCCACCTCATTACTGTCCTTCAGAGCCTGAAACACACACACACACACACACACGAGCGTGTGAAGTTACAGCCCGACTACACAGGTCTCGGTAATCGGTAGGTGTGTCAGGGTAACGACGTTACCTCCAGGATGAGGTTGATGTCGGTGGTGAGGGCCTGCACGCGGTGGAAGCTGGCGATAAGCGCCACGGGCAGGAAGCCAAACTCGTCCATCTTCCTCCTCAGGAATATATCACGCTGCAGGTTCCCCACGCTGAAGTAATACTCGCTACGACACACACACACACACACACACACACCCGAGCGTTATTAAATCCTTTATTAACTCGTCTCTGTGCAGCGCCGCCGATCGGCCAGCAGAGGGGGTCATCCCGGCGGAGGGGATTCCTCATAACGGCAGCAATGACCCCCTCTGCTGGCCGATCGGCGGCGCTGCACAGAGACCCTCGCTCATAATTCTATTGATAATTCGTCCGTAATTTCTATTCACATCTGTCTCTTGATGTACTCCTTCAGCAGATCCTGATCCACGCTGTAGAGTTCGCTGCTGCTCATGCTGTCGTAGTAATAGGTCACCGTGCTGGAGTATTTAGAATCGCACGCGCCGTCCTTCCCCTCGAACTTATGTCCGTACTGGTAATCGTAATGACCTGCAGGCAGAGGAACACCGGTGTTACACTAACAGAGCGTGGAGGGGTGATATAGGTGTTGCTGAACCTTCCTTTACCTTCCGTTTCACAGACGGAATTATAACCAGAGCCACACACTACCATCCTCGACTGGTCAGCAGAGGGCGCACTTACACCGTTCTCTCTCCACTTACAGACACACAGCCAGTCGTGTGTCCGTGTAGCTGCCCGACCGGCTGATAGCACACCTGAGATTTGTCCCCAGGACCAGATCAGACCAGCTGTATTATCGACAATGAGGGATTCAAGTGTGCCCCTGTAGTACAAACCTCTTCCTCCTCTACCTCGTCCTCTTCCTCGGCCGCGTCCTCGTCCTCTACCTCTGAATCCTCCGCGGAACGGAGCGCCGTCACTCTTCACGCTCGAGACCTCGTCGTGGTCGTCTCGGAACTCTCGCTCGTACTTGCCGCTGTGCCAGTCTGCGCACACACACACACACACACACACACACACACACACACACACAGATAATTGACTCTCAGTGCGCGATACAGATCTCCGTATAAACCTGGTGTAAGTGAAAAGAAGCGGTCGGTGCTGCATACGTGTCTGAGGAGGTAGTACAGGTGAAATACCATCAGGGAATCAGATATGACTAAATTGGGAGGGAAATTTGCTGTGTTGTTGACCGGAACACTCAGACGACTGGCTGTGCCTGAGGAACAGAAGGTCGAACTGGTTCATAATTGCTGAAGTGCCCTCTACGGGCTGCACAGTAGCAGATATAGGGCGTGATTGCATGCTGCCCTCCTCAGTCAGAAAGGGGGACTGCAGCAGCAAAGAAAAGTTCCATTAGGGAACTGGATATGACGTGATAAAGATACCAAGATACCAGGGAGAAGTAGAGTGGCGAGTCGAAGTGGTGCAGCACTAGAACACATCACAGAGGAGAGCCGGCTACGTCTAAACGCTCTCCTGATTCAGCCTGGGTTGTGATGTCATACCTCTGAGGTCGTTCCTGGTGTTGTGGTGAGCCCTGGACGTCTCTCCCTGCCGGGCGTTGTTCCTGGAGGCCGAACGTTCTCGAGGTCCCTCAGACTTCACCTCGATCATCAGAGGAACCCAGCGGTGCTTGTTTCCTGTAACGTACGGAATCGCTGATGAATATCTGGACCTGCTCGGGTCGAAACATCTCAACATCTCCGCTGGATTAATATCCTCACCTCTCCTGCGCTGAGAGTTCTTCTGAGAGTCCTCCTCTCCGTTCTTCTCCTCTCCTGAATCATCAGATTTGGCCTTTTGGTTCTCCTTGCTCTCCTCGCTCTCCCTCTTCTCCTTACTCTCTCTCTTCACCATCACCTTCTTACCCACCTGAACACACCAACGTAACGTCAGAACCTACAGGAACCCCTCAGAACCGCTCTTACTCTCACACGGCTGAATGGGGCCGCAAAGCTCAAGGTATTTGGTTCACAAACTTTTGGACAGAACCACATGTGACCCAGTATGTAAAAATGATCTGATCGTATCCTAAATGTTGATGTGATGTAATAAACTCACCTGCACCTCCTTGGTGGCGATTTCTCCAGGTGTCGGCCAGTTGGTGGCATCACCAAAATCACCGACCTACAGGAACACACACACACACACACGATGCATCACATCAACATGTTCCACATCAGCCACCCTGAAGAATCGTGTGTGTGTGTGTGTGTGCGGGTGAATATAAGTGGTACCTTTGCTCCTCTCCGGGGTCGAGGGTTTCCTGCTCTCACCACCTTCGCTGGAGCCGTTTGTTCTGAAACACAAACACCAAAACGATTAGAGTGAGAAGATCCTCCACCCACGGCACAAACCTCCGAGTTCCAAGACCCAACCAGAGGGCATCAATAACAGAACAGACACCCCCAAAAAATCACTGCTCGTCTGAATGAGCACCTCTGTGACCCAACGACAACTCTACAAGGTAAAGCTTTCACAACTGTAACTCACAGAACCTTGGTGTAAAGAGCACAGAACCAGGACCCCTGAGCAGTCATTACAATAACAAACATCACCAAGACAAATCGACACTGGAAACGTGAAACTACATACAGAACAGAAAATAAACCAGCGGCAGCGGGAATCGACCCCGTGTGACCCTCCCTCCCTCAAACACGCCGAATTGTGTTCTGTGCCTGCGGGAGCCGCCGCCCTTCTCCTATCTGAGTGGGTACAGACCGGCCCGATGGGGCGTTTTCTGATCTGGCCGCTACCGTGTGCCGTCTGCACAGGAGGAGATAGTGAGGAACCTTCAACTTCACCCGAACCCCAGCGAGGGCCGAGACTACAACTGAGGTGACACTTGGACTCTGATCTCCTCGTCCTGACACTCTTCTCTTCCAAACCTTTACTAGAAAACTGGGCCGATGACATCACTGGTCTCTGGCGTGACTCCCCAGAATTAAAGCAGTTGAATAAACCAGACGATCCATCAGTGCAAAAACTGTAGTCATGTGATGCAGACACAGTGATGTCACTGGTCCCGTTCTCTCTGGCTTTTTGTCATAAACTGATAAAGTAAATATAGCGTCATTTTAAAACGATTGTTTAAGCTTCGTAAATGTCTGTTTAAACATATTTAAACATGGTAAACAATCGTTATCTCGACTGTTTGCAGAAAATAAATGACATTACAGAAAAACCACCGAAACGCTCGTCCCCTTCATTAAAACAGAACTCAGCCCAACTCCACACCTCTCCTGAACCAATCCATGGGCAGGTTTGAGGTTAATTGGTAAATTAAAAGTTGTTCTTTAGTGTTTCATTGCTCATCCAGATACAAAAATTCCAGCATTATAAGGGCAGCATGAGATCAGGTAAACACAAACACATTCCCACCATCACACAGCCTGTAACATCAGATTACACAGTACAGACATGCAGCCATGTTGAGGAACGTCCACCAACCAGTGTTTTCATGCTCAGATTACACTAATAATCCAAACACCTGAATGATCTGATTCAGTCTAATCTTAATCAATCAGATCTGATCAAAATACCCTCAATTAAGCAACATTTATTTAGATCAAAGCAAACCACACAAAACATGCAAATCTGTTTCACCTCTTTTTAAATTAACAGTCTTATAATCACACGGTTGCATGTTCGAGTGGCACCAATAATACCTGCACAATCACTTAGTCACTTTCAGCAGTTTCATTCTCTCTCTCACACACACACACACACACACACACACACAGTAAGCAGTTTAGTGTCTGTTGGATTGTTGCTCAATCACATGCTTTTAAACCACGTTGTCGCTCATGCATTCACATTACAGCCTTTAACTGTGATCAGATGTTATATTATACACACATAGACGCTTAACGTATTAAATATACATTAAATATACAAATATAAACAATATAAAACTATAAAACCTGATACATACAAACGTGTTTGGTTAGCCACGAGCTAACTAGATAGCATTACTAACCAATCAGACACACTTTAACTGCTCATTTATGATTTGATCTGTATATAATTCTCAATCCGACTAAAAACGTTTGGTTGTGTGTGAGAAAAAGCATTTTTATAATAAATAGTCATAAATCAGCCACACACGCCAACACGTGGAGCTCATCCGGGTACTTTACATCACAAACGCGAGCTGACAAGAAAAAGAAACGTTTTTAATCGATGTCAAACACAAATATAAAATATTAAAACAATAAAAATAAAACGACATCATAAAATCTAACTGAAACGTGATGATGAGCATGTAGGTGCGTAGTTTAGCGAGACGTTAGCATGTTTACCATATGTTAGCCTGTAGGCCCGATGCTATTGTTAGCACGCATAGCAGCATAAAGGCCTGAGAGAACTTAGTTAGCGTAGCTTAGCATAACAGTTAGCATCTCTGAGGTAATTCAGGCTACAGCTAATTAACCTTGTAACTTTAAAATATCACAAAGTCCAGACAAAAACGACAATTTATGTTTTTACTCATATTTGTTCAAATAAACCTAATATCGAGATTAAAATATGACATTTTCTATCAGATAAATATAACAAAAACGACGTGTTACATCATTAACTGATAGCTACAATCTGTAAGCTGGTTCTATTTTATTTAGATTTAAATTGAGTAACTATTTATTTATATAAACATTTACATATAACATTAATAAACTAAATATTTTAATCAATACTGACTCACAATAGGACAAATATGCAGAATGTTGGTTGGTTTCTTATAACAGATGAGCTGAAGGATGTAATAAAAGTATTAAATAATAACTACATAAATCCATTAATATATATTTCACATTTATATAATGTCTCTGTGGTTTGTAAAGTTATTATTTGTAACAGAGATGTCAGGAATGACTTGCAATATGCAAATGAAGGTTAAAAGAACAATCTTTAGTGGATATTTAACTTTTAACACTGAGATTTTCTTTAATTATTTATCTCATTAATTTTATTACTATATGAATGTTTATACAGTCTGAGTTAATAATGACTATCATGAAAACACATTCAGATGCAAATAAGATTAAACTTTCTGTATTCTGATTCTTCTGACTTAAAAATAAATATTTTGCTTTAATAAAATTCATGCTGAGACAAACTCCAATATAGAGTCTAAAATAAATAAAAATACTGTTTTAAATCTGAGATTTACCAACAATACTAACCAACTATTACTGATAATAAGCTATTCAATTCACAGTAAACAGTCTTAATAAATCAGAATCTGATTAAAATATTGTGCTCAGATAAATAAATGTTAATGTTTATACAGTCAGTAACAGAGTTCAGACTGCAAAGCCAAAATAAACCAACATGTGAGTGAGTGTGAGTGTTTAATAATTAAATCTGAATAAAATTCAGCTGATATGAGGAATATGAGAATATATCACTGCTTAAAAGTAAATGCATTCGGAATTTATTCTTATTATTCTGTTATTGTCTGTATTTTCTATTTGTTTATAGTTGAATGTTTGTTGGAGGTCTGTGTGATTTGTCTGACGTGTTCAATAAGTGTGAACCCACCTAGTAAATAAACCACCAAATAACACTGAGTACCATGTTTTATACTGTTCACATTCTCTTTATATTCATTTATATTCATTCAGTATTCTGCATTCTTATCTATTAATATCTGATCCGATGTGTTATTGTAGATGCACTACTGTATTTAATGTACAGTAGTCTGTTTTTAGGTACTGTGAAAGTTATTAATAATAATAATTAAGTACATTTATTAGAAATGTTATTGCCCCTGTAACACTACAGTTTTTCCTGAGTGTTTAGTTATTAATAAGATGCACAGCAGTAAAAACATCTACACACACACTGGGTTTGACCTCTCAGTTTGTGATGAATCTGTGGTTAATTCTGGCTTCATAACGATTACAAATCAAAATCAAGTGGAGGTTAGACACACATTACAGTGTAGTGAATACATTTCAGTATCACTGCACACTGTCCGCGGTAGAGCGAGCTTTAATGCTATAACTGCAGCCCACACTCAGAGCAGCATGATCAGCCATGTGGGCAGAGGGTTTATAGCGTTAGCATTAGCATTAGCATGGCTGTTAGGACTGATCTATGACAGCTGGCCTACACCACACATCTGCACCATCACCGCTTCCAAAGTGTGCACAACCCGCACAGAAAGGCTCCACCGAACCACAGCGGGAGCAGCACCGGCTTCCAGGGCTCACTCACCTGGCGGCGGGTTCTGTCCGTTCATGCTGACCGCGTTCAGCTTCTTGGTCCAGGGATTAACTCTGGGTGGAGGCGCCTCCTTCAGCTCTTTCTTCCTCCCGTCCTGCGCGCTCTCCACGTTCTCCTTCTCCTGCTGCTGCTTGCTCTCCTCACCGCCCGGCTCGGGCTCCGGTTCTGCCTCGGGTCCCGGCTGCTCCAGGGCGGCAGGATTGTCCGGATCCTCCGGGTGCAGGAGGGCATTACTGGGCAGCAGAGTCTCCACCTGAGTGGCCATGTCTGCTGTACTCAGCCCGATCTGCTCTACAGCTCACCAGCGCCTGATCAAACAGCAACCAGCCGCAGTACCGAGCGCTTTCTCCCCTGAGTGCGCTCCTCTCTCCGCTCCGACTCCTCACCGAACAGAACCGAACAGAACCGGGTCCGATTCTAACCGGATTATTGAAAATCCTCCACCCGAACACACCGAATTATCTCAACATGGGAGAACACCACGCGACAGACGGGGGCGCGCACGTACGCGCTTGTAGTCAGGGGAGCGCGCACGCCACGCAGAGCCGACGCGCTGACGTCACAACACTTGTTTTTTTAACCCCTTTGGAAGTACGTGTAGCTCAGGGGTCCAACAGCACAACCTGTTTACTAAGTACATTCATTCATTCATTCACTCATTTATATACAGGGATGTTAAAGGTGCTGCTGCGGCTCTGGAGTGTTGTTTCATCATTTTGTTCCTGTAAAAAATTTTGGGGCACCTCTATTAAATATTGAATTCACGTGTTTCAGTTGCTGACAGGTGTAATAAATCAATTACATAAATGAAATGACACATACATGCTTTAAACGTTGCAGCAACAGTTTAGGCAAGACTTTTTCCAGTTCCAGCATGACTGCATTCCTGTGCAAAAACAATCTCTATAAAGACATGAAGAAAAACTGGATTTAAAGAAGCTCCAGTGTCCTGCACAGAGCCCTGACCTCGGCCCCACTCAACAGCTCTGGGACGAACCAGAACACCAACTGATCAATGCAAATGCAGTCATCTTTTGACTGAATGGGCACAAATTCCCATACACATATACTTCAAAGTCTTGTGAGAAGCCTTCTCGAAGAAGTGGCAGTTGTATTTTTATGAAGTATGTGTGTACATATATACACTCGAATACAACACTGTCTACATTCTTCCATTTCATTTATTTATTGATTCTCCCTTTTCCCAATTTAGATCTATTCAGTTCCCAGTTACTCTGGTTCCCTTCTGCTGATTCCTTGACACCCAGGCTGGCTGAGCAGTGCAAATTCATCCCAAATGTGAATCCCAAACCAGAACTAATCTGTTGGTAAAAATAAACGAATGAAAAAATCTCAAATGTGTTAAAATCATAAAACAAGTTAAAGTGCAGCTCTGAACTTCCACCGCAGGACAGCAGGAGGCGCCGATGCACCACAAACCAACAGCGCGGTGAAGAAGAAGAACGATTGTAGCAGCAGCTCGTCTGCGCTCCAGATGAAATATTTCTTTATTTACATTAAATTGATTATTTATTAGTTTAATATTATTATGTTTATGATTAAAATAAATTTTACGTGTTGTAAAAATCCGATCATTTAAGGAGATTTATCTCCATTTTGCTTTAAACTCAAGGTAAGTTTCACTGATATTGCTAACCGCTAAAAGTTAGCATCCCAAATCCATTCATCCTCCCTACATAGTGCACTACACAGTGTATTAGAATAACGATTATAAACCCTACATAGTGCACTACACAGTGTATTAGAATAACGATTATAAACCCTACATAGTGCACTACACAGTGTATTAGAATAACGATTATAAACCCTACATAGTGCACTACACAGTGTATTAGAATAACGATTATAAACCCTACATAGTGCACTACACAGTGTATTAGAATAACGATTATAAACCCTACATAGTGCACTACACAGTGTATTAGAATAACGATTATAAACCCTACATAGTGCACTACATAGTGTATTAGAATAACGATTATAAACCCTACATAGTGCACTACATAGTGTATTAGAATAACGATTATAAACCCTACATAGTGTATTAGAATAACGATTATAAACCCTACATAGTGCACTACATAGTGTATTAGAATAACGATTATAAGCCCTACATAGTGCACTACACAGTGTATTAGAAGAATGATTATACACCCTACATAGTGCACTACACAGTTCATTAGAATAACGATTATAAACCCTACATAGTGCACTACATAGTGTATTAGAATAACGATTATAAACCCTACATAGTGCACTACATAGTTTATTAGAATAACGATTATAAACCCTACATAGTGCACTACATAGTTTATTAGAATAACGATTATAAACCCTACATAGTGCACTACACAGTTCATTAGAATAACGATTATAAGCCCTACATAGTGCACTACACAGTGTATTAGAAGAATGATTGACAGTATAAATATATCATGTTTTTATCTTTCTCTCCTAATCTGTGTTTATTGTGATTTGCTGGTTTGCTTCATGAAGATCTGAAGATGGAGGACGGTAGCACTTTAGATGGAGGTGCACCAGGCTCTGTGGGACACCCTGTCACCCCTGTGGAGCAACAGAACGGAGGATTCCAGGAGAAGCTCAGCAGCTGTAAGTCTGGTTGCTCCATAGAAAGATGGAGAGTGGAAATAAATGTGGTGTCTGGTGCTTTTGGACAGTGGGGGTGATCTTCTGTCGGTGTGAACGTTAGGTGGCGCTGTGAAGGAAGAGACGCAGGAGCCGAAGAGCTACGATCACGGAGACGACCTTCGTACCGGTCTGAATATTATCTGCGTTAAAGAAGAAGAACCCGAAGAAGACGAGATCCTCTGTAAGACTACAGGACCCGTTAGAAAGCAGTCTGGAGTTGTGATGATGACACGCCCTATGTAGTGCACTACACCTACAGCAGGAAGTGGCTTCAGATGGAGCTCGTGCCTCTGATTGGTGCTTGTGTTCTGTCCTTCCAGACTGTGAGGAGTGCAGATCGTTCTTCTTCAACAAGTGTGAGCTTCATGGTCCACCTCTCTTCATCCCTGATACTCCTGTTCCCACGGGCAGCGGCCAGCGAGCCAGACGAACCCTTCCAGCAGGTCTGGAGCTCGGAGAGTCTGCTGTTCCTGATGCCGGTCTGGGAGTGTTTAATACCGGCCAGACGGTACCAGTCGGTGCCCATTTTGGAGCCTACCAGGGAGAAGTGGTGGAGAAAGAGGAAGCCATGAACAGCAGCTACTCGTGGGTGGTGAGATGTTAAAAATGTCTAAATCTCTTGTGAACATGAAGAATATTGGACTGGATGGGTTCTGTCCCAGCTAATGAAATGATGAGTGCAGGTGAACCACAAGGTTGTGTGCTCTCCTCTTCTCATGTTGGAGCCACTTGATGTTCTTGAGTGCTCCTCTTCTCTTTTTGCAGATCTACAGGAGTGGGCAGGGTGAGGGCTACATAGATGCCAAGAGAGAGACACACGCCAACTGGATGAGGTGAGAAGGACACGAGTGAACTGGGCTTCCTCCTTCCTCCTGGTGTAGAAGCATCATTGAAGCTTTGTGTTGGTTCTCCATCAGGTTTGTGAATTGTGCTCGTAACGATGAAGAACAGAATCTGGTGGCGTTTCAGTATCGAGGGGGAATTTTCTACCGCTGCTGTCGAGCCATCAGAGCAGGACAGGAGCTCTTGGTGTGGTACAGTGAGGACTACGCTAAAGATCTCAGCAGTGTGTTTGATTTCCTCTGGAACAGAAAGTGCTCCACACACGGTTCGTTCCTAACACTGGGGTTTTATTACAAGCATTATGTGGTCGAAAGTATTGGGACACCTGACCCTGAGCCCGTTTCTTATCTGTTCCAGGACTGAATGATTCCCGGTTGCTCTTCAGTCACGATGATGAACGTGTTGGGCTGATAAACCTGGAGGGAATAAATTACGGCTCCGTGACGCCCCCCACCACCAGCTCCATCCATCCAGAGCTCGGGAACACCTCCGGCGAACAGCTTCAGAAGGAAGGTGGCGGGAAGGGCGTGGCCGTACAGAGTCATCGACAACAGCACCGGCGCATTCACGAGGGAGAGAAACCGTACGAGTGCTCGCTGTGCGGGAAGACCTTCACCTACCAGAGCACTCTCCAGCGTCACCAGCACATTCACACCAAAGAAAAACCGTACGTCTGCTCGCACTGCGGCAAGAGCTTCTCCCAGCAGAGCACGCTCCAGCGGCACCGGCGCATTCACACCGGGGAGAAACCCTACAAGTGCTCGCACTGTGAGAAGAGCTTCACTCAGCAGAGCACGCTCCAGCGGCACGAGCGCATCCACACCGGGGAGAAACCCTACCGGTGCCTGGACTGCGGCAAGAGCTTCACTCAGCACGTTCACTTTCAAACGCACCAGCGCATTCACGTCGGAGAGAAGCCCTACCACTGCATGCAGTGCGCGAAGAGCTTCCTCAACAAGAGTCACCTCCAGCAGCACCAGCACATTCACACGGGAGAGAAACCCTACCAGTGCTCGCAGTGTGGGAAGAGCTTCACCAAACGCAGCAACCTCAAAGCGCACCAGCGCATTCACACAGGACTGAAGCCGTATCGGTGCCCGGACTGCGGGAAGAGCTTCACCCGGGCGATTAACCTCCAGCAGCACCAGAACGTCCACTCGGGAGTGAAGCCGTATTACTGCGCTCAGTGTGGCAGGAGCTTCTCTCAGAAGATTCACCTGCTGACGCACCAGAGCATTCACACCGGAGAGAAACCCTACCACTGCCTGCACTGCGACAAGAGCTTCTCAGACAAGGGTTCCCTCAAACAGCACCAGAGCATTCACACCGGAGAAAAGCTGCACCACTGCTCGCTGTGCAGCAAGAGCTTCAGGGTTCGAGGTCACCTGACCATACACCAGCGCACTCACACCGGAGAGAAACCCTACAACTGTTCACTGTGTGGCAAGAGCTTCATACAGGCCAGTCACCTGCAGCGACACCAGAACATTCACACCGGGGAGAGTCGCTGCCCGTGCCCGCAGTGCGGCAAGAGCTTCAGCGACCGAGGGACACTCAGGAAGCACCAGCGCATTCACACAGGAGAGAAACCCTACCATTGCTCCCAGTGTGGAAAGAGCTTCACGTACGTGGAGACCTGTAAGAAACACAAGTGCGTCGGTACGGCCGGTAGCTCATGACGGGCGAGTTCGGCAGATTCTCGTCTGATCTGTATAAATGTGTAAAAGATTTCATCTGTTTAACTTCATAACATTTGAAACACGTTTTATTATTTGTAAGTAGATATTAATCATCTATATTCACAAAACATCCATCACATCACAGAGCTGCTCGAGAAGAGCCGTTATCAACATGCTCGGACTCTCAGCGCAGTGCTTCATACACACAAACACACAAACACACAAACACCTCGTCTTACATCGAATTCAGTCCAAGAGTCCTTTCACTGGGCAGTGATAGCTCAGTGGTTAAGGTACTGGACTAGTAATCAGAAGGTTGCCGGTTCAAGCCCCACCACTGCCAAGTTGCCACTGTTGGGCCCCTGAGCAAGGCTCTTAATCCTCAGTTGCTCAAAATTGTGTTCAGTCATAACTGTAAGTCGCTTTGAATAAAAGCATCTGCTAAATGCTGTAAATGTAAATATAAAAAGGTCCAGGATACCCTATAAGTAACTCCATAACATCGTTAATACAACACGACCTTCTGAAGTTCAACATTTAACTGTCTTATACAATAAATATATAAATACATTTATGAATTTTAATTAATGCAAATGTAAAGAAAAACACAAATTCAACACGAACGCAAATCTGCATAAACCGCAACGAAGCAGCGGCACCGTGTGGCGGAACCTGGAACTACAGGCACCGAACACCATGTAAATAAAACAATATTTTCAACATTTTTATTCATTCATTCATTTACTGTCTGTTTTACCACTGCTTTCTCCTGGTCAGGGTCGCGGTGGGTCTAATTAACTGGGCAAAAAATAGGAAACAACCCGGACAGGTCAACAGTCCATCGCAGGACACACACACACACACACACCTAAAGAGACTTCAGTATTTGCAGTTGTCCTGACTGCATGTCTTTGTTTGGACTGTGGGAGAACATGCAAACTTCACACAGAGAGGACCCGGAACCATGTGAGGCAACAGTGTTACTCACCGAGCCACCCTAAATTTTTATGCTTTTATACATTTGATATATTTAAACATTGATCACTCGGTTTCCATTATTTATTGTTTAAGGTGATTTTTATTTTTATGTGGTTTTAATATTTTTGCTAATTGACGTAAAGCTGAAAATAATGTATGTGGAGGTGTGTGTGTGTGTGTGTGTGTGTGTGTGTGTGAGACTTAACCAGTGTCCACAGTCTGACTGGCTTTAATAATCATGATTGTTAATTTTAGTAATTAATATTATACAATATTATGTGATGCTTTAATTAACGATGCTTGATGAGACTCATTAATGACGTTTTATGTTACACACAGTGATTGTACTTGTTGTTCTGTGCTTGATCCGTGGCACTAAAAGACACTTGCGTCTTAAATAAATCTTATAGTGTAAATAAACTAGAGACAAACATTATTCATACAGCCAGAAGTATGTGGACACAACCATGATCATAAGTATCATGTTATAATGAGTCTCACTATTCTGTACACAACATTTGGAAGTGTGTCTGTAAGAACTTGTGCTCATCTGTGAGGTCTCTACACGTTTCTGAATGAAAATGAGAGCAGGTTTTGGTGGTTCTAACTCCTTTATTTAATATTTAACAGGTTTAACAGTGAATGATTTTATATAAAGACGTTACAGCTCAGGTTCAGAACGTTTCTGAAGAATCAACAACAAACGTTTAATATTTCGGCCTCTTCACGTTCACCCTGCGAGAGAGAGAGAGAGAGAGAGCGAGAGAGAGAGAGAGACAGAGAGAGAGACAGAGAGAGAGAGAGAGAGAGACAGAGAGAGAGAGAGAGAGACAGAGAGAGAGAGACAGAGAGAGAGAGACAGAGAGAGAGAGAGAGAGAGAGAGAGACAGAGAGAGAGAGAGACAGAGAGAGAGAGAGAGACAGAGACAGAGACAGAGAGAGAGAGACAGAGAGAGAGAGAGAGAGAGAGTCCAGATATTAATGATCATCTAGGGTTAGTGAACATGCTGAGAGATTAATGTCGAGGTTTTACTCACCCATCAGCCTCCATCTTCTTCCTCTTCTCAATGATCTGAGAACAGCAGGTCAGGTTTCATTATTTATATGAATATTTAAATTATATATATATATACTGTATATATGTATGTGTGTGTGTGTGTGTGTGTGAATAACGACGGTGCAGATACTCACGGCGCTGATCTTCTTCCACTGTCGATCCAGCTCGGCTTTCTCGTTGGTCTCTTTGAAGCGGCGAGTCTTTCTTCCCTCCGACATTTTGATCCCGTACTGAAAGGCGGCCCTGCGGGGATCGAACACAGAGGGTGAGGACGGCAGCACCTACACCACAGGAGCACGGCCTCCAGTGGCCAGCAGAGGGCGCGACAGCAGCACGAGGACGCTCCGATCTCTCTTTTCCATCGATGCTTTTAAGGCGCCTGAGCACCTCGAACCTTAAAAGCATCGATGGAAAAAAGAGATCTGAACCCATTATATCATGGTTATAAGTGGTTATAAGGTACGACACAGCGGCGTGTGCGTTCTTACTTGGGTAAAGCTTCTTTATTGTTCATGTAGTCGCTGTATTCCTCCTGTGTGTCGAAGTCCCAGCGACCCAGCGGCCCCTTCTTATTACCCTAAAACACACACGGGGGGTCAAAACATCAATCCACCCATCACGACTAAAATCAAACTAATAATAATAATCATCATCATCATTAAAATAATAAGACTAAACTACAGTACAGTGTAAATCAGTGTAACCTTACCTGGTCCATCTTACTGTAATCAACCTCTTCATCACTGTCCACGGCTAGATCATCCATCCTACACACACACACACACACACACACACACACACACACAATGCTGATTCTTCTCTGTGCTCTGATGTTTCTGTGTGTGCGTGAGTGTGTGTGTGTGTGTGTGACATAAACCTACGTTGCCGGGTAACACTCGGCGTAACTGTTGGACATCCCGAAAAAATCCCCAAGGTGTTTCTTCTCATCACGTCTGGTTCCTGCAGTGAGAAAGAGTTAAGGAGCAAACACACCTGCTGCACAGGAGCACACATCACTGTTCCCACACACACACACACACACACACACACACACACACACACACACACACACACACACACACACACACACACACACACACAGCTGTATGAGGATATGTTTCCTGCCACTGTCCTGCTGCGGCGTCTGCAAACTTCTCATTAATGAGCTTAATCTGATCCTTCACTGATCCTGGACCTGTACAGAGAGACCAGAGTCAATGTTCAGCTCACACACACACACACACACACGTACACGTACACACACACACACACAAAATAATTCATAAAATAATAGTTCATACTGACCTTTATCTAAGTTCAAGACCTGCAGAGAGAAACCACAAACACCAACGTCAGTAAAACACACACGACCCCCACCTTTACCTTCCAATTTAGTCATATCCAATTCCCTAATGCACTGGTCAAGACAGCCTCCTCAGACACACGTGAAGCCATGTGAACTGTACGTCTCCTCCTCACCTCATCATCAGCTCGAGGTTTCTCGAAGTAGCTGTGATGGTGTTTCTCCTCCTCTCGCTCCCTCTCTCTCTCCCTCTCTCGCTCCCTCTCCCTCTCCCTCGCTCTCTCACGCTCCTTCTCACGGTGACGCTCCTTCTCCTTCTCACGCGAGGGTTTGGACGTGGTTGGGATGTAGTCTCCGATATCGTCGAAGATACTGCGGGGACACAAACAGCATGTTCACTCCGACACACACCCTCGCACACCCTCACACACCAACACAGACCCTCACACACCCTCACACACCAACACAGACCCTCACACACCCTCACACACCAACACACACCGACACAGACCCTCACACACCATCACACACCCTCACACACCGACACACACCGACACACACCAACACACACCCTCACACATCATCACACACCGACACACACCCTCACACACCGACACACACCAACACAGACCCTCACACACCCTCACACACCATCACACACCCTCACACACCAACACAGACCCTCACACACCCTCACACACTCGTCCTGACGTTATACGTGATGAGATCAGAGGAGAGGAGGTGGTGAGGTCACCAGATCTTACTTTATATCTGCTTCTGGAGCTTTTCTCTCATCCAGCTTCCCTACAACATCCAAACACAAACACCAGTCACAACACAGCACCCAGTAACAGAGCGCCACAGAGACACAGACCTACAGTGACCTGAGAGATAAATGGGTGAGGGGTTAGGGGTGAGAGATTAGGAGTGAGAGGTGAGGGGTTAGGATGATGGGTTAGGGGTGAGAGGTGAGAGGTGAGGGGTTAGGGGTGAGAGGTGAGGGGTGAGAGGAGGTACCTTTGTCCCTCTTCTTGAGTTTTTTGTTGCGTGTGCCCTGTCTGAGGTAGGACAGGATCTGGGTGAGTTTACTGATCACGATGTCGTTGGTGGTGAGGGTGGTCTGAGCCTGAGCACAGAGCGAGAAACATTCAATAAATGAATATAAATAAATAATACATTAAAATATGGACAAAAGTATCGGGACACCCCTTCTAATAACTGAATTTATGTGTTTCAACAGTTACTAACAGAAGTAATCATTTCATCATATAGATTTCATCTTCTGACTGGGCAGCAACAGTTTAGGAAGCCGTGAGAAGCTGCTGTTGTTCTAGCTAAAAGCATCACACAGGTTCAGTGTGCCAGTCACAGAGCCCGGTACCAGCTGTATGGCAGCACCTTCACCTCCACCAAAATCCTACGTGATTTTCCTATAATGTGTCACCGAGTCGCGCCCGTCCGTACCTCCATGGTCGGACAGTCGGCTTTGCTGCGGATCAGAGTGGTGGGGATGTCCGTGTCCGCGTACTCGTCCTCCAGATCCACCACGTACGCCATCCTGCCCGGCAGGAAGAGCTCGTTACGCTCCGTCTGACGGCCCTTAAACAGCATTCGGTAAATGTTCCTCCCTGTGGAGACGAAACCATACAGGGGTATAGATAATAATAATAATAATAATAATAATAAATAATAATAATGATAATTACACCACAACCCAAATCAAAGCAAGAACCTAGTGAGAACCTCATCACACTCACCGAGTCTGGTCTTAAACTCGATCTTCTGTTCGGGATCTTCATCTTTCCTACACACACACACACACACACACACACACACACACACACACACACACACACACACACACACACACACACACACACACACATAAAGTCAGTGGGTGTGTGAGCGTAGATCACAGCTTAGTCTGGAAAAAACCGCAGTGGGAGGCTAGTGGGTAGGGCTTTGGGCTATCAACCGGAAGATTGTTGGTTCAAATCCAGGCTCTGCTATGCAGCCACTGTTGGGTCCTTGAGCGAGGCCCTTAACCCTGTCTGCTCCAGGGGCGCCGTAAGGTGGCTGACCCTTCGCTCTGACCCCAGCTTCCAAACAAACTGGGATACGTGCAGAAAGAATTTCATTGTACTGCACACCTGTATCTGTATATATGATAAATAAAGGATATCTTCTTCTACTACGGTAGAACTACAGGCACCTACCAAATGTCATATAAATACAACAGAATCTTACATTTTAAAGCTTTTAAATATTATTATACATTATTTGATATATTTAAACAGTAATTGTATGTGATTTTGCACTTATTTATTATTTTAAGTAATCCCCCACCCCCATTTCCCTCCCAATCTAGTCGTATCCAGTTCCCCGATGTATTTCACACTCCTGATCGAGGAGACACGTGTTCAGCACCGACCGCTCCTCGTCCCCTGCACCGGGTTCATACGGAGATCTGTATCGCGCGCACACACACACACACACCGAGTCACGCACCGATCTCAGCCAGCAGAGGACGCAATCTCGGTTTCAGTCATTGTCCCGCCCCTCACAGACACACAGCCAATCGCGTGTCAATGATAGCAGAGCTGAGGTTTGAATTGGACACCTGGAGATGTCAGTCCTGGAGAGCTTGGGTGTTTTACCGCCTAAATATTACGGGGTTTTGATCTTTTTGGTGTCCCTCTGTGGAGGTGTTACTGTAGTAATGTGTGATCAGACGTACTTCACTTCCTTCTGTACTTTCTCTATTATGTCCTCCTCCTCTCTCTCCTTACTGGTGATCTCAGCTCTCACCTACACAACACACAGTAACCATCATCATCATCATCATCATCTATACTGGGTACAATCAGATCAATCAATCTAACTTCTGCACATGGACTTACTTTCTGCAGCAGGGCGAAATCCAGACCCTTCACCAAGTGAGTGTGCTCCATGTCACCACCCAAGAACTTGGACTCCTGGATCAGTTGGCGCCTCTTTTCCGCGGCGGACTTGTCCCTGTGAGGAAAGGCGTTTGAGGTTAAACCGATGTATTCCTGTATCTTTACTGCGGCAGGTGGATTGAACCCAGAACGGTAAACTCACGCCTCGGCCGTGGGTCCCACTGCTCTGTAGTTGGCGGTGGTGCTGATGAGCTCCGTCTCCTCGTAATCTTTGTTGACGCCGTCTCGTCTCTCCCTGGCTCGGTCTCTGTACTTCTCCGCTAGCTCTCGCTCGCGCTCCAGCTCCTGCTGCCTCAGCTTAGCGTAGTAGCTGTACATCACAGAGGTACAGGAGGTTCAGCGCTAACACACCTTCCACACAGCCGTCTGACCGGGCGGGGTCGCAGATCCACTCACCTTTTCTTCTTCCTTCTGCGAGCGGCAGGATCCTCGTCTTCGTTATACTCCCGGGGCATTCTGGGTAACGGAGAATTCATGATCAGTGTTTTTATTAATGCTGGAGGTCAGTAGTTTACCTGCAGCTAGTGCACTACAGAGGGTTCAGGAGCCGATACGTTACACTCTGTATGGTGCTTTATAGAGTGTAGGGTTCATTCTGACGGTTCCTACTGAAGCGCAGGAGCCAAGAATTCATCCCATAAAGGACAATCCCAAATCCCAACAGGCTGCACTTTAAATAAACATAACCACATACTCATGATGGCGGGATTTGGACGGCGGCGCCGATGACGGAGTGGCTCGTGGGGTCATCAGGAGTTTCCTGAAGTCCTCGTTGGTCAGCTTGGATCTACAAATGATAAACAAAGCAGCAGCTTTAAGGACAGAAGAGATTCTGTGCAGTGAGTAAAGAGAACCAGGCCTGAAAACATTAGTGTTCCTTTAGTTCTGCTACAGAACCCTAAAACAGGCTGAACTGTGGAGAAACAGAGAGGGGTCAGGACTCACTGCAGCGCTGACCGATGATCCTCCACATCATGACCGTCTGGAGCCAGAGGGTTGGAGTAAAGCTCAGCTGGAAGAAAATAAAAAATACATCAAATAATGACGAGCGGAATCATTTCCATGTCGTGCATCTGTATGTGCTACAGTCTGAAGCTAAAGTTTGTGCACCCCTGGACAAATGTCATATCATGTACATTATTATTAGAAAATGATTTTTATTTTGTTTGAATTAAATATAAAATAAACAAATAAGTGAAAACTACATCTGCAACAGATTTAAATGTGATCATATTTAATTTAATGTCAGAACTTTATATTATAAATTCAATAAATGTGCAGTTTGCTACGGAGCCCCTTAGGGGTCACTAAGGAAAAAAATATATATGAAGACAAAATCCGTACCCTCGGTTTAGTAAACCGTACCCTCAGTTTAGTAAACCGTACGCACGGATTGTCTGCGTTACAAGTTTTACTGTGCGCCCACACCCCGTTTTACGGTAATACAGTTGCGAAGCATTGAAGAGAATAAAGCATCTTTTTACAGCTGGGGTGATGGGATAGCAAACTTATTAAAAAGTCAAATCAAAATCTTATCAAATGCCACCCCACAATCATAAATAACACGAGTACTCATCTTGTGATTTGAGACTATTTTACCTTAGGAATTTAGAATAATAGGATTGCAAACCAACGTAAAGTGAAATGTACAGTATAAATGTCTGAGACTCATAAAGTCAGTAAGTAGAAGTATTCTTTAAGAGTCTGATGGGGCGATTTGATAATAATTTGATTTGCATTTTACTTTACGTTGGTTTGCAATCCTATTATTCTAAATTCCTAGGGTAAAATAGTCTCAAAATCACAAGATGAGTACTAGTGTTATTTATTGATTTATTTATTGTTTATTTATTGTTATTGATTTGACTTTTTAATAAGTTTGCTATCCCATCACCCCAGATTACTACAGTAAAGATGTATGAAATGTATTCCATTAATAAAAGAGTTAATGCTCTTAAAGAAAAAAGTGGAGTACTTTGATAATAATTTGATTTGCTTATTTTAGACCTTTCAAATTGGTCTGTAAGAATTCCACTTGTTTTAATGGAATTTTAAAATTATACATTTGCATAATTTTACCATGTTATGTGCTTTTGTTGCCTATATATATATATATATATATGTATATATATATATATAGTTGCGAAGCATTGAAGAGGATAAAGCATATTTTTGCAGCTTAACATACTATATATTAGATATAACAAACACACACACACACACACACACACACATATATATATATGTGTGTGTGTGTGTGTGTGTGTGTTTATTATATCTAATATATTAAGCTGCAAAAAGATGCTTTATCCTCTTCAATGCTTCGCAACTGTATTACCGTAAAACGGGTTTTAGGCGCACAGTAAAACTTGTAGCGCAGTTAGCGTGACCGCGGACGGACTTTAAACTAAGAGTACGGTTTACTAAACTGAGGGTACGGATTTTGTCTTCATATATATTTTTTTCCTTAGTGACCCCTAAGGGGCTCCGTAGTTTGCTCCATACAGGGGGTAAGTAAAAAAAACACAGATTTTGGCTAGTAGTGACCAAACGGCATAATAGATTTATATAATAAACTTATATAATAAACTTATAAATAGATTTTTACCATTTTTCGACAGTTTTTGGACATATAAGTATTTTATTATTTAATCAAAACATAAAACATTCTACCATAAAATACATGATCCTTACTAATGCATGTAAGGTAGACAATTATATGATCTATATTAAATGATATTAAAACTGTTTATTAAACACTGTAAATGTAATATGTATGCTTATTTGCGATTGTTTGTTTTCATCCGAAGCTAAACGTTAGCAACAAAAGCTAATAGCCACACTAACACATTCCCGCTATCTTTCCCACTAAACAGAAGATTATTAACAGTATAATAAAGAACTTACTGTCCCTCTCAGGCATTGTGAAGCTCTGAGTAAATAAATTCCTGCTTTAAATGTTATTATTGTGTTCTATTCTCGTGGACTGTTCGCTGCTAGTCGGTGGCGAAATGAGCTGATAGCAGCGGTGCTACACGACTGCGCATGCGCAACTTCACACGTTTCAGTGCAACCGTAATGCGCGAATGGAGTGGAAAACAAATAAATAAAAGAAAATAATAATATAAATAATAATAATTATAATAATAATAATAATATAAATCATAATAACAATAATAATAGCAGCAACAACAATGATAATAATAATAATAATCACAAGACTACTACTACTAATAATAATATTATAAATAATTATATTAATAGCAACAACAACAACAACAATAATAATAATAATAATAATAATAATAGCCAGTTTAAGGGTGCCTCAGCTAGTAGCTGTTTTTACACTATATTTACATTATTTAGTAAATTACTTTTGTTCAAAGCAACTCACACTTGACTGAATACAGTGCACGCATCTGAGGTGTAAGGGCCTTGCTCAGGGGTCCAACAGCAACAGTCTAAAAGGGCTTGAACCAGCGACCCTCTGATCACTAGTACTTTACCCATAACCACTGAGCTCCCACTGTTCCCTCACACCCAGCATCATTACTGAGGCAGACCGACGGTCACTGACTGTTTCTTCACCCTTTCATTATCCTGCAGAAGGTGGCTTAAGTGGTCTAAAGTAAATCCTGGATCTGTGCTAGTGCAGTGTGTGTGTGTGTGTGTGTGTGTGTGTTACTGGGTGTGTAGTGCAGTGTGTGTATTCGCCGCTAGGTGGGGCTGTAGTGTGTGTGTGTGTGTGTAGTGCAGGTGTGTGCGGGTAGGTGGGGCTGTAGTGTGTGTGTGTGTGTGTGTGTGTGTGCGGATAGGTGGCGCTGTAGTGTGTGTGTGTAGTGCAGGTGTGTGCGGGTAGGTGGCGCTGTAGTGTGTGTGTGTAGTGCAGGTGTGTGCGGGTAGGTGGCGCTGTAGTGTGTGTGTGTGTAGTGCAGGTGTGTGCGGGTAGGTGGCGCTGTAGTGTGTGTGTGTGTGTAGTGCAGGTGTGTGCGGGTAGGTGGCGCTGTAGTGTGTGTGTGTAGTGCAGGTGTGTGCGGGTAGGTGGCGCTGTAGTGTGTGTGTGTGTAGTGCAGGTGTGTGCGGGTAGGTGGCGCTGTAGTGTGTGTGTGTAGTGCAGGTGTGTGCGGGTAGGTGGCGCTGTAGTGTGTGTGTGTAGTGCAGGTGTGTGCAGATAGGTGGCGCTGTAGTGCCGCGCTGTGTATCAGTATGAGTAGAAGCAGCGCAGTGAAGGTCAGTGGAGGGAAGATGGCGGCGGCGGCGGTGAGGATAATCGGATCTAATCTGAGTAAGAACCTGAGAGAGATCAGACTGCACTTCTGTCAGAATCAGCCCTCCAGCCAGGGAGTCCGGTAATTATTCACCATTACACCTTTATTATTTATTATTATAGTTATTAATAACCGCTATTAATCATTATACTCTCACCTGAGTCAGAGTTCTGTATCAGTCCTGCACACCATAACAAACTATAAATACATCAGTAACAATCATTTAAACCTTCAGATCAACTCATTATTATTATTATTATTATTACTACATTTACTTTTATTATTATTGTTGTTATTATTATTATCGGCATCATCAATATTAATAATAAATATAATAAATAAACATTTTATTTGAAAAGCGCCTTTCATGACACCCAAAGGACACTGTACAATAAAAATATAGAAAAGCTAAGCAAAATAAATAAAATACACATTTACTAAGCAAAAATAAATAAAATACACATTTACAAACATGGGAAACAGCAAACATGTGGCACAGTTCTGAGTCAGCTGGAAAAGATGTTTTGAGGGTTTTGAACACTGCTGCAGATAAGATTTCTGTACTTCTGGTGGGAGGAGCCTAGCATCACCATGGCAACCTCACGGCGTTGCAGTGACCAGAGTGATGGAATGTTGCTGTTAGCATGCTGTTGGTAAACAAAAGTCCGAAGTGAGGCTCGGTGGGAATATTTAGGCCTTTGCAAAATACCAATGTCGCGGTGGAGCAGTAAAGATGTTGGAGGTTTATACCGTGAATGTCCCAGAGCATAGAGTTCACTGAAAGAGCGCTCCATCGTCATGATGAGACCGCAGACGTTGTCTAGACCAGAAAAGTTGCAGAGACTCCAGCCATCCAATCCCAGCAGCCAAAGGAGCAATTCCAAACAATCCACATTGACAGAGAAAGGAGTTATCCGCTAACTCTCACTGCTCCGGATACACCGCTCCACATCATAGAAGCATCAGCAACACAAGCACAGTAAAAAAGATCCCAAATCCAGTGCATAAAATCCAGTCAAATGTTTCGTGCAATGTTTTCGTTCAAACAGTTTCACCGGGGGAGAAGCGGCATCCGAACACACCAGCGTAACTCTAACGACCCAAAAATGCACGAATGGCTAGTGACCACAGGAGTGTGCGAAAAGATGAAAATGAAAGAAAATTACGATAAAAATAAAATAAAATACGGCAACGGTAGCGGCAGCCAAATGCGCCAGCGTTCACCATCACCACCCATATTGTTTGTATTATATTATTAATATAGTTCCATTATATTATAACCGTTATCATTAGTAATTTGTTAAACTATTAACATTAATACTATTTACTGTAGTTGTTATTATCATAATCAGCATTATTATTTATATGATTATTACTTATTTTATTATGGTTAGTATTATTGTTGTAGTTTCATTATATTATAATTTTTTAAACTATTATTATTAGTTTCATTATTATTCAGGTTACTGTTGCACCTTAAGAATTCTGACACTCATTTACATTCTCAGTATTTAGCAGATGCTTTAATCCAAAGTGACTTACAGTACTGTGCTTGTATACAGTCTAAGCAACTGAGGGTTAAGGGCCTCGCTCAAGGGCCCAGCAGTGACCACCAGTCAGTGGTGGGGCTTGAACCAGCGACCTTTCGATTACTAGTCCAGTACCTTAACCACTAAACTACACCTGCCCTCTTTTATAAAACATCTGTACAAAATAAACTATTTCTCTGTGTTGTGTGTGTTGTGTGTGTGTGTTGTGTGTGTGTGTGTGTTGTGTGTGTGTGTGTGTTGTGTGTGTGTGTTGTGTGTGTGTGTTGTGTGTGTGTGTTGTGTGTGTGTGTTGTGTTGTGTGTTGTGTGTGTGTTGTGTGTGTGTGTGTTGTGTGTGTTGTGTGTGTTGTGTGTGTGTGTGTGTGTGTGTGTGTGTGTAGGGATTTTGTACGTGATCACTATGTGACTCTGAAGAAAGCGAATCCTGAGTTTCCAATCCTGATCAGAGAATGTTCTGGAGTTCAGCCGCGACTGTGGACTCGATACGGTAACGATCCACCAGTAATCTCACCACACCACTGGAATCTGGTCTGATCTCAGTCTGATCCTGGTCTGATTCCAGTCTAATCATGGTCTCATTTTAGATGGATCCCAGTCTGATCTTAGTCTGCAGCCCTGTTCTCATACACACTGATGGTCCGGTATTACTGTTGTCACACCTGTAAGGTGTGTTCATGTGTCTGTGTGAAGTGGGCGTGGCCAGACAGTATCCATTTATTTTCCCAAAGGAGGGATTAATATTTTGAGGGATTAATATTTTGGTTTACCTTCACTTTTCAAGTCTGGAATTGGCTGTACCGAGCTGTACAAACACACATTATTAGTGTATAGAATTAATGTGTGTGTGTGTGTGTGTGTGTGTGTGTGTGTGTGTGTGTGTGTGTGTGTGTGTGTGTGTGTGTGTGTGTGTGTTTCAGCGTTCGGTAAGGAGCAGAAGGTGGCGCTGGACAACATGACCGCTGAGCAGGTCGCTAAAGCTCTAGAAAATGCTGCTAACATGAAACCCTGAAGATCTTCAGTCTTGAGCGTCTGTGATTCCTCCCGAGCGTCTGTGATTCCTCCCGAGCGTCTGTGATTCCTCCCGAGCGTCTGTGGTTCCTCCCGAGCGTCTGTGATTCCTCACGAGCGTCTGTGATTCCTCCCGAGCGTCTGTGGTTCCTCCCGAGCGTCTGTGGTTCCTCCCGAGCGTCTGTGGTTCCTCCCGAGCGTCTGTGGTTCCTCCCGAGTGTCTGTGGTTCATGTTCTGTATTATTATAATGAATTTGAATAAAGGTTCTTCATGCTGGTTTCTGTTGATCAGTTTCCACCACAATAAAAAAAAGCTTTATGCATAAATCTGATCAGGTAACTTCTGTTAGACGTGTCAGAGGTTCATCAGGACCTTCACACTCACTCACACACACACACACACACACACACTGAGCACCACATGCTGGACCCCTGAGCACTCAGCACTGAGACGTTCTACTACTGCTGGAGCTCTGCTGTACGGTGGAGGAACCATGATGATCCCTGATGTTCAGTTGAATATATCCAGGCGCACTTTATGGTGCAGATCCTCTCTCCTGATGGTTCCACATCTCAGCATGTGAAGGTTCCTGTACGTTCAGCTATAATACTGATGAATAAACACATTATAAGCGTTAGGATGGAGTGGAGCTCCGTCTGTGTTCTCCACACTCACAGGTTCAAACCTCATTAAAGATTGAGATGCAGTGGGATGCAGACTGTGCAGTAGATCTTCACCTGCAGCGTCCCACCCTGAACCCTCGGGACCTGCAGGAGAGCCTGGAGAACATGCAAAACGAGCTCATACACTAAAAAGTATCTATGTTTAGGTGTTTCTGACACGCCCGATTTTAACAGCTGTATTAAATCAGTTTTATTAAATATGCTTTCAATATAGTGGTAACAGTTTAGGGAAGGTCCCTTCCTGTGCACACAGGGTTTGATGTGGAGCATTGGTGCTTCCCGAGTGGCTCAGCTGGTAGTGTGGGTGCCACCAGTCAAAGTGGGTCCTGGGATCTGGGCTCAGTTATTACCTTTAATCACTGTTTGTGAGGAGTTTGGCATGTTCTTTCAAGGTTTGTGGATGTTTCATTTAGATGCACTGATTTACTTACTGTGAGTGTGTGTGTGTGTGTGTGTGAGAGTGGGTGGGTGTGTGTGTGTTTGGGGGGGCGGAGTGTTTTTGGGAAGACTGGAACGGGCCGGTCTGGTTCAGTTCCGGAACCAAATCCGAGTTAAAACAAGCCGCGTCTGATCCGGGTGAGTTTAATAACGGAGTGCGATCCGATTCTGATCCGATTCTGACTCGATTCTGATGAAATCGGTTGATGAAGGAAGAACCAGAGACCCGAGGACCGAACCGAGAGGATTGAAGCTGTGTGATGGGTGTGTCTGAGTTCCTGTCCGGACTGAGGAACAGCAACAGGAACGTTCCTGAACTTTTAATTTATCCTGAATTATAAGTGATGAGAAGAACCGAGCAGCTTCTGATTCACTGTGAGTTGTGATTCACTTTAAGAGTTCTGATTCACTGTAAGAGTTCTGATTCACTGTAAGAGTTCTGATTCATTATAAGAGTTCTGATTCATTATAAGAGTTCTGATTCATTATAAGAGTTCTGATTCATTATAGGAGTTCTGATTCATTATAAGAGTTCTGATTCACTGTAAGAGTTCTGATTCATTATAAGAGTTCTGATTCACTGTAAGAGTTCTGATTCACTGTAAGAGTTCTGATTCATTATAAGAGTTCTGATTCATTATAAGAGTTCTGATTCACTGTAAGAGTTCTGATTTATTATAAGAGTTCTGATTCACTGTAAGAGTTCTGATTCACTGTAAGAGTTCTGATTCTGTAAGAGTTCTGATTCATTATAAGAGTTCTGATTCATTATAAGAGTTCTGATTCACTGTAAGAGTTCTGATTCATTATAAGAGTTCTGATTCACTGTAAGAGTTCTGATTCACTGTAAGAGTTCTGATTCATTATAAGAGTTCTGATTCATTATAAGAGTTCTGATTCACTGTAAGAGTTCTGATTCATTGTAAGAGTTCTGATTCACTGTAAGAGTTCTGATTCACTGTAAGAGTTCTGATTCACTGTAAGAGTTCTGATTCATTATAAGAGTTCTGATTCACTGTAAGAGTTCTGATTCACTGTAAGAGTTCTGATTCATTGTAAGAGTTCTGATTCATTATAAGAGTTCTGATTCACTGTAAGAGTTCTGATTCACTGTAAGAGTTCTGATTCATTATAAGAGTTCTGATTCACTGTAAGAGTTCTGATTCATTATAAGAGTTCTGATTCACTGTAAGAGTTCTGATTCACTGTAAGAGTTCTGATTCACTGTAAGAGTTCTGATTCATTATAAGAGTTCTGATTCACTGTAAGAGTTCTGATTCACTGTAAGAGTTCTGATTCACTGTAAGAGTTCTGATTCATTATAAGAGTTCTGATTCACTACAAGAGTTCTGATTCACTGTAAGAGTTCTGATTCATTATAAGAGTTCTGATTCACTGTAAGAGTTCTGATTCATTATAAGAGTTCTGATTCACTGAGATTCCTAGCTTTTATCTGTTTTGGACTTTTCCAGTTCTGGTGAGCAGCTGATGGAGACGTGATGATGTTCCTCGCAGGTTCTCCTCCTGTTCCTGTATCTTTATGGACGTAAGCGAGAGCTGCCACCCCGCTCTGATCCCCCGCAGTCATGTTCTCATCTCTGTGTGTCCTCTGCTCTCTGCTGGACCTGAGCGCCGGACGCTGGGACTGGACGAAGGTGGAGATTAATGATGCTGGATACAGAGGAGCGTTTAAACCCAAACCTCCTCCTCACATCATCTTCATCCTGACCGATGATCAGGGCTTTAACGACGTGGGCTATCACAACGCGGCCCTGCACACCCCCACCCTGGATAAACTGGCTGCTGAGGGGGTGCGGCTGGAGAACTATTACGTTCAGCCGCTGTGTACGCCGTCACGTAGCCAGCTCATCACCGGCAGGTAACGCCAACGCCACCGCTTACTCAACGTCGGTTGTGGTTGAAACACTTGAATTCGGTAATTAGAAGGGGCGTCCCAATACTTTTGAAGCTATAATGTACTGTACTGATGTAATGACGTTTTCTGTCTGTGATCAGGAGGTCGGTGGTTTTCGACGTTTATCTTATTTACATTTACGCTGGAACGTCCACACGCTGGACACCAGAACAGAGACGCAGAACCTTAAATTCTTCACATTATTTAATCTGGTGTTTTTTTTACCGGCGTTTCTGGAACCCTGGAGAAGTTTGAATCATTTATTACTCTAATATATACCTTTTTTTTTAATGGTTCCAGGTATCAGATCCACACCGGACTGCAGCACTCCATCATCCGTCCCCGTCAGCCGAGCTGCATCCCTGAGAGCGTCTCCACCCTCCCACAGCGCCTCCAGGAGGCCGGATACTCCACTCACATGGTGGGGAAGTGGCACCTGGGCTTCTACCGTAAACACTGCCTGCCCACGCGCCGCGGCTTCCAC
The DNA here is from genome assembly GCF_030014385.1 of Trichomycterus rosablanca. Classification (NCBI taxonomy): domain Eukaryota; kingdom Metazoa; phylum Chordata; class Actinopteri; order Siluriformes; family Trichomycteridae; genus Trichomycterus; species Trichomycterus rosablanca. The sequence goes on from NC_086003.1 coordinate 114,261, forward strand.
ACCTTCTTCGGGTCGCTCACAGGAAGTGTGGATTATTACACCTTCCAGTCGTGCGATGGAAAAGCGCTGTGCGGCTTCGACCTGCACGACGGCGAGTCCGTGGCCTGGAACCGGACGGGGAAGTACGCCACGCACCTGTACACGCAGAGGGTGCGCAAAATATTAGCCATGCACGACCCGGCCGAACCCATTTTTATTTTCCTGTCTCTCCAGGCTGCACACGCTCCGTTAAAACCGCCCAAACCGTACATTTACCCCTACAGGGGGATGGGGAACGTGCCACGCCGGAAATACGCAGCGACGATATCTGTGGTGGATGAAGCGGTGCGGAACATCACGTACGCGCTACGGAAGTACGGATACTACCGCAACTCTGTCATCGTGTTCTCATCGGATAACGGAGCACAGCCGTTCACCGGCGGCAGCAACTGGCCTCTCAGAGGGAGGAAGGGAACGTACTGGGAGGGCGGGGTCCGAGGGGTGGGGTTCATACACAGCCCACTGATACGCCACAAGCGCAGAATCAGCAAAGAGCTAATCCATATCACGGACTGGTTCCCGACTCTGGTGCGACTGGCCGGTGGAAACGTTTCCCAGGAGCAGAATCTGGACGGATTTGATATCTGGCCGGTCATCAGCGAGAATAAAGCGTCGGCCAGATTCGAAATCCTGCACAACATCGATCCGCTGCACCGCCAAGGGTTCAGGTTCCCTCAGGGTGGCAAAGGAATCTGGGATACCGCGGTTCAGGCTGCCATACGAGTGGGAGATTGGAAGCTCCTGACCGGAGATCCTGGTCACGCCGACTGGATCCCTCCTCAGGTTCTGACCGGCTTCCCGACCGGCTGGTGGAACCTGGAGCGGAAGAGTTCGGAGGAAGAGAAGAAGTCGGTCTGGCTGTTCAACATCACGGCGGATCCGTGCGAGCGCAACGACCTGGCGGAGAAACGACCCGACGTGGTCAAGAAGCTCCTGCTGCGTCTGGCCCTCTACAACAGCACCGCCGTTCCCATCCGATACCCGCCGGACGACCCGCGCGCCGACCCGCAGAAGAACGGAGGAGCGTGGAGACCCTGGGTGAAGGACGAGGAGAACGAGGTGAACTGGGACGGCGTTTATTACAAACGCGGCCTGAACCGGAAGAGGAAGAAATGCCGACTGTGCAAAATCCAGTCGTTCTTCAAGAAGCTGAACAGAAAGATCCTGGTGAACAGGATCTAGAGGAGATCACGTTCACGTCTCCTCAGAAACGAGGGGAAGGAACCACAAAGCGTGAGCCGCTGCTGGTACCAATCGTAACTTTGATCTGAGCCCAAAACCTCAAACGTTTCTGTTCCTCCGAGCAGAAACATGGAATGATTTTGCACTGAAGCTACAAAGCTAACAGCACTAATAAATAACAGACGCCTGGTACTGTAGCGGTTTTACCATTAGAATAGAAATACAAACCTGAGTTCAGGAAAACTTGGGACAGGATCGTGTTTACCACCATGTTCCATTATATGTTCCTCCACCAACTCTATTTAATGACTAGTGAATCTGAAAACACCAACTGATCCAGTTTATAAAGTGAATTTGTATCATCTTCAGATGAGTAAACGTGCAGAGATCTGGTCTGTGCTGCTGGCAGGTTAGTCTAGCACCCTGGTTCTGATAAAGCAGGGTCCTAGAGGTTTATTATTTCTCCAGGTACTACAACCGATCCAGGTTCTGATGCCGCAAAGCACCACACACTATCACGCTACCACCACCATGTTTCACTGTTCCTGTAATGTTCTTAATGTGAAGTGCTGGATTTGTTGAATGAGCCTTTTGTCTTTACATACAGATTTACATAAAAGATCAAAAGTACCTTAAAAAACTCAGAGCATTAATATGGAGTTAATTAATATAAAGGAAAGCTTCATCACCACGGCAATAGTGAGAATAACATTAAATATAGTAGATTGGGTGCAGCACAGCCACAGGGACCTGGAGAGCATGGTTCAAACCTCGCCTCTGTGAAAAGTCTGAACGTCGCCTACAGACGTTTGTTTGTTTGGTCTTTAGACCTAAAACTTGGTGAAGCTGCTTTGCACCAATGTCTGTTACTGAAAGTGCTGCTCCAGGTGCAGGAGGTGGATTGGCTGCTCCAAGTGACTCCTAGGTCTAGATGAGTGAATGTGTGACTTTGTGCAGCCCTGTGGTAAAGTGGCGCTCTGTTAGTTTTGTTTCTTCCTCCAGCGTCCAGTTTTTTTTAGACGCATGGATACACAAAATAACGCATCAAATTAAAATATGTTGAATTATTTTATGGTCAGAAGTAAATGGACGCCTGAACATCACATCCAAACTCCCGTTTGCTCAACAGCAGCCTCCTCTGTACTGATTTAACCAGACTGATAAAAGTTTATAGCATCCTAAACTACGAGGAGTGTATCGGAGAGGCTGAGGAGTGTTTGGTCTTCACACACACTGAGGAATGTGGAGTCCAGCTGTGATCCATCCATGACTCAGATTTTCCTTTTACTGGAATTCAAACACAGCTGGAATAAATACAAGAAGAAAGTCGTCGCCACGCCGAACACGAGCCGCTCCGTCTCTTTGTGAAGCGCCCGTGCTCAGGCGGAGACTGAAGGACTTATGGGAGATATTTATTCAGAATTTGTATCTTCAACAATTCTGTTTAATGTCGTGAAATCAACTTATGGATAAAATCAGGTCTCACATGTCCACTAAAGTTTATATACTGAATAACAGTTCGTATGGGACCTTTACATACCCCCCCCCCCCCATTGCTCTAATTCTGTGAGGAGTTAGGCATGTTCTCCCCTTGTCTGTATGGGGTTCCTCTAGTACTCTTGTTTCTTTTCTTTCTACCGTTTTAGAATGTCGTAGGACCCACAACGACCCTGATCAGAATAAAGCTGTTATTACAAATAAAGTGAATGAGTGAATGAATGAGTGAATGAGTGAATAAATGAATAAGTGAATGAATGAGTGAATAAATGAATGAGTGAATGAATGAGTGAATGAGTGAATGAATGAATGAATGAATGAGTGAATAAATGAATGAGTGAATGAATGAGTGAATGAATGAATGAGTGAATGAATGAATGAGTGAATAAATGAATGAGTGAATGAATGAATGAGTGAATGAATGAGTGAATAAATGAATGAGTGAATGAATGAGTGAATAAATGAATGAGTGAATGAATGAATGAATGAGTGAATAAATGAATGAGTGAATGAATGAGTGAATGAATGAATGAGTGAATGAATGAGTGAATAAATGAATGAGTGAATGAATGAGTGAATAAATGAATGAGTGAATGAATGAGTGAATGAGTGAATGAATGAATGAATGAGTGAATAAATGAATGAGTGAATGAATGAGTGAATGAATGAATGAGTGAATGAATGAGTGAATGAATGAATGAGTGAATGAATGAGTGAATGAATGAATGAGTGAGTGAATGAATGAATGAATGAACACACTACCTACGCAGGAAGGTCGGTGGTCTTATTTCTGGCTGTTGAGGATGAAGCAGCGCTCCCCCCTGCTGGAGGAACTTTAACATGTTCACTCAGATCTGTGTTACACTGTCAATCATTCACTAATATTCATCCATTCATCTTCACTGACATGCCGTTCCAAAATTAAGGGCATTAACGTGGACACAGCATTCTGAAGTGTGACATACTGTAGCATACATAACATTCATCCATCAATAAATTCATTTATTCATCTTGACTGTGATCTATCTATTCATCTATCAACCCATTCACTCATTCATACATCCATACATTTATTTATTCATCAATATATTAATCCATGTATTTATCAACCTAGTCATCTATTAACCCATTCACTTATCCATGCATATATTCATCCTTTCATTCATCAATCTGTTCATTCATTCATTCATTCATCCGTGCTATGATGGAGTTCAGTCACTCATGCTTAATTTCTTCTGATGTTTATTTCCTTCATCTCTAAATCATAAATGCAGAAGCTCAGATTCTTCACATCCATCTGAGCATGAACAAAGCGCCTGTGGAAAAGCTTTCACTCTTTCATAAGGAACACACACACACACACACACACACACACACACACACACACACACACTTAAGCCCACATTGCTGTGCATTGAATGAGTCATATCAGATGGAGGTGAAGAGTCGATATAAACTCTACATGAACTGCAGACATCAAACACTGAACATTCAGTTCTGCCACACACACACACACACACACACACACACACACTTTAAAACACTGCACACACACTCGGATGTCACCTTTCAACCAGGTTTATTAAAATGTTCTGCTAGATCTGATCCACTCTCCCGCTGCTACTGTGAAGTGGAAAATGCTTCTTAACTGCCCCCCTGAAGCAACATCATTACAAAAGCTGTACATAACGAGCTTATCATGCACAATGCCGGAATGAAACACTGTAAATCACAGCACCACTGGACCCTGGAGCAACGGAAACAAGTCTGCACTTCACCAGTCTGCAATCTGATGAGAGACTCTGACTCCTCAAAGTGTGTTTTTGATGGTTTGGGGCCCCGAGTTCCAGGGAAGAAAAGATAAAATGATATAAAATTCTATAAATGTGTCTAACATGCAACAGTTTAGGGAATACCCTTTCCTATTTCAGCACAAAGAAAACTCTACAGAAAATGGTTTGGTGTAAAAGAAACCGCCTCAAATAGACAAGGACTCAAACATATCCAACATCTGTAGAATGAACTGGAATGCAGACTGTGAGTTAGGACTCGTCACAAGTGCCCGAACCTCCCAATACTTGTGGCGAACACCCTGCAACACCAGTAACACACTGACACTACTGGTCACTACTGGTAAGGAGTGAATGAGTGAGTAAAAACAATAAAAGAATCCTGTAGCTTCTACAGAAGACTGGTGTGATGTACCTGTAGTGGTTTTGTACAGTATCTCCTCGTGTACAGCAGCTCTGCTCCTAGTTCAGACACTGAGGAGGAGGAGGAGGAGGATGCAGTTGCCATGACAACGGTGCTGTGTATTCAGCCGTCCATCTGATTGGTCCAGACAGACAGAGCGGGCGCGCCATGAAAAGAAAGAGAAGAAAAAGCATCGTAGATCCAGAAGGTTGATCGTCTCGCTTTCTTCTGCTCCACAAACAGCAGGCTTCCTACCATCATCATCCTCATTCTTCTGCTCAACACACGCTCACACACACACTCACACACACTCACACACTCCTGAGTGCCACACACACCATCTGGGTTCAGCATGGCGACCATCACCTGTACCCGCTTCACAGAGGAATACCAACTGTTTGAGGAACTGGGCAAGTAAGTCACAGCTCTCTGATTAGTGCTGTTCTTCATTCATTCATCTTCAGCTACTCCTTCATCCTGATCAGGGTCCAAGTCAGACAGAGCACCCATCCACCCCTGGGTATAACTCACTCACACATTCACTCACTCACTTCCACCTAGCGGCAGTTTCATTCAGCCAGTTCACCTGCTGCATGTTTGGGGAGGTGGGAGGAGATCGGAGTACTTGGGGAACACCCATGCGTATATGCGGAGAACATGTTAAACTCCTTACCGTGACGAAAGTTGAGGATCAAACCCATGAATCCAGATCACCAATATTAACTCATTAAAGAAATATAAGCAGTTTAGTGCAGCCTGATGGAGCTGTAGGTGTGTTGGTGCACAGCTCCAGGATTCAGGTTCATTCCTCATGTCTGCTTACTGTCTATAAGATATCTGTGCACATATATGAGATGTTTATTTCTGATATTTCCCGAGACATGCAGAAGGTGGATTGTCTGGCTCTAATTAAGACTGGGTGTGAGTGGATGAGTGAGTTTGTGATGCTCTGTGATGGATCGATGCACTGTTTATTTCTGAATGTATTCCTGCTTTGTTTTTTGGGGGTGGGCTCTGGACCCTCTGCTAGCCTGATCAGGATAAAGCTTCTTGATGAATAAATAGTTAATGGTTTTCAAATTGATTGCATTTGAAGTGACATCAATAAACTGTTTTATTTTTAATGCAGAACTGATTAATTTTAAACAAATATATAATAATAATAATAATAGTAATTCCCTACACGGCCACTTTTATGTGAATGCTTTCCACAGGATTTTGGATTGTGACTGCAAGAACTTGATTTAGTCAAAAGAAAGGTCTAACCGTATTTTTTGGGGTTGAGGTCAGAGTTGTGTGCTGGACACTGGAGTTCAAACTGGTCAAACCGTGTCTTTAAGGATCATTCATTTTGCACAGGGCTCCAGTCATGCTGGAACAGGAAAGGACCTTCCCTAAACCGCTGTCACAGCGTTGAAAGCATATCATTTATATTATATAACATGTTTTTCACACCTGCTGCAAACAGGTGTGAATGATGAAGGATGAAACACAAACTTCTGACCATCAAGTGTACATTTGCATTTATTTGCATATTCTAGTGTGTGTGTGTGTGTGTGTGTGTGTGTGTGTGTGTGTGTGTGTGTGTGTGCTTGTTACAGGAGTGTGTAACACCTCCACACACTCCGAGACTTTAGACCCCGACTGGCCCTTTTCCCACTGCACAACACCCACACACACACTTCACTCTTTCACTCTGTGTGTGTGTGTGTGTGTGTGTGTGTGTGTGTGTGTGTGTGTGGGCAATCAAAGCCAGGCTGATTATATAATAGAGTTTGGGGGAGGCAGTTCAGTACAGGCTGATATTGTTCACACAGATATATTACAGCCCGACAATCATACAACTCTTCAAACACCGAGTTTCAAATCACAAAATAAATCATTACACTGGATAGATATGATTTGGAGAGGTACTGCATGGGCGGGGCGGGGTGGGTCAGAGCGGGTGGGGCTGTTGTCAGGTAGAATGTCTGAATGAAAATCAGAAAGGATCTTCACTTACAGTTGACCCCGAACAGAAATATTTGGCAGTTCAGTGGTTAGGTTTGGGCTGTCAGTCAGAAGGTTGTGGCTTCAAATCCCAGCTTTGCCAAGCAGCCACTGTTGGGCCCTTAAACAAGGCTCTTAACCCTCTCAGCTGCAGGGCTGCTGTATAATATCTGATCTGCAGAAAGGGAATTTGTTGTATGTATGATAGTACGATGATCACTCTGATGTTGATTCACCACTGTTAAAATTATATAACATTTAGAAACTGTGGCTCTCACTGTTGTTAGGTTGAGTCCTAGAGCTTTTTTAAGATGCAGCATGCACTCAGAAGCTGTTGTGCAGGAATTAAGCTCACAACAAACCCTCGATCAAGCTCTGAGGTGCTGATTTTGGTGCAGGAACGAAGCACATGGTGGATAAACTTGATGTATGATGGTGCTAATTGTAATGCAACAGGCTGATGAAACAGCGTAATGGGTTATGGGTGCACAAGCCCCCCAATCCCATGAAATCCTTGCCCGTGGTGAGACTGGCACCTTGCAGTAGGTAGTAAAGCGCTACAGCAGCGATAATAGCGTTATTGTTAGTGATTTTCTGAGGTGAATGACAGGAAAACAGATTGAGGATTTATAATTGGTCCCAAAATGGGAAGCAACTGACAGATTTGCCTTCTGCTTCTGTCCATCACAGCCAAGGAGACTGGAAACAGGGAAAGTTTGTCTTCTGCATCAGGTACAGCGTGAAAAAGTATTTGCCCCCTTCAGATTGCAAGACAGCTATTGCATTTTTAACAGAGTGAATAATTAGAGATAATTAAATACATCATTTTACATAAGATAACTCGTAGCTTAGTTTTATTTATTAAAGGAACAAAGTTATCCAACACACAAACCTACTCTAATCAAAAGTAATTATTCCCTTGATAGTTTGATAAATCAAGTACACCAGTTTTGCTAATTTAATGCCGCAGCCTTAATTTCAGCAGCTCTTTTAACTATAAATTTCACTCATGTTAAATCTCTTCATCAAAACCAAGCAGTCACCTTAAACGTGTGCCACCATCAAAGACAATTCCAGAAGAGTTAAAAAAAATTAGTTATTTAAGTACTTCAGTATGGAAAGGGATATAGAGCCATTTTTTAAGGCACTGGACTCCACCAAACCACAGTAAGACCCATAATCTTTACACTGAATTGTAAACTGGTAACAGAGGCAAAAATCTACACAGTAGTGTGTAAGAGCCGAGCAACCACTTATCCACATGTAAAGCTTGCTTGACTTTGGACAGTCTCCCCCAAGTTTCAGCAGGTTCAAATTTAAGGTGGACCTGTTTTCTAGTGGTTCTTGAATCAGATCCAATAATATGTTTATTTATTATTAGTAATTTTCATTTATATCCCAAGACCATGAAATACCTCACAACACCTCAAATGTCCAATGTCCCAAGTGTTTAAAAACTTTTGACTTAATTGCAAGAACGGTTTAATTAATTTGATTAAGATTGAAACTATGGCTACATTTGGTCTAAATTTTATCATTAATTGTGGATTTTATATTTAGATATAAAAAATTAAGACACGACCAGAGGCAGCGACATGTATTCTCTCACTATTACAGTTTATCACTGATGGATTAAAAATGTATATTATCAAGGTCACATCCTGATTTAGATCTAAATAGTTTACCCTCCAGCACTTATTAATTAGTTTATGTCTAAAAAAGTATTAATACCCACATTTATATGCTTATATTAAACATAATCTGTCCCAGTAAACCAGTCAGCACAGTGGAACAGCTGGTAATGTAGGTGCCACACAGCAACCGGCGTCCTAAAGACTTGGGTTTGATTCTTATCTCTGAACACTGTCAAGGAGGAGATATTTCTTTCTATATTTCCTCCCTGTATGTATGTGTGCGTTACCGTTAGGTACTATGGTTTAAAATTGATTAATTAAATTAATTGTCAGGTTTTAGTTGGTATTAGTGGGTATATGTACTTAAAAGTAGGTTTTTCCTATTTAATAAAACCAGTTTAGATTGAAGGTAGTAACGATAATATAATTAATGTAGATAAATATTTAATGTAAGTGATAGTATAATGAATATAGATGGATATTAAGGGTTAAAAAGATAATAAAAGTTTATGATTAGTATTAGTGCATTAATACACGTTGCTGGTGAGAGAAACTTCTGGACGTTCTGCTGCTGTGTTTCAAATCTATACTACACTACAACAAAGTGCGTAAGTAGTGCCTCAGTGTTACTGTTATTCTTACACACTCTAAAGTAACTGATATGCGGTTTGGGATGAAACCCAATTTTACCTCAGGAACGTCAAGTTTACGAGCTAATTATGTTGTGTAAAATTGGTCATTGTTATTTATTCTTTAAAAGAATAAATAAGAATAAAGAATTTAAAAGAATAAAGAATGTGTTTTATATTTGTTAATGATAATGCGAAATTTATACTCATTAGAAAATAGATTTAATGTTGTTGACAGTACAGTAGATACTGGGCTAAATCATGCTAATGTCATTCTGTCAGTACCAAATTAAGTAGAGTCTTTTTAATTTATTAAATTAGTTTTATTTATCGCTTTATCTTGATCAGTGTCCACCAATCCACCTTCTGCATGTTTTAAAAAGGTGTAAGGGAATGAGGATGTATCCTGTTTGAGGGCTTACAGAGTAGTAATCATCACTTCAGAATAAAGGGTATTTGTGGTGTTTCTTAATAGTAATAAAGAAATAAATCATTACCTGTCAAATAATTCTGAAATAAAGAGTTTCACAGATCGATGTGATGATGCAGAAGCTGGACTGAAGCTCTCACTGCAAGGTGGTCTCTCCTAGAAGTGAATATTTCAGAAATATGCTTACCGTTTGCTGCAGTTCTCTCTGAGCTGTTTGGCTCCAGTGCAGCGTTCTTCACTTTTTCCTCCTGTCCAGAGTTTTCTAGTGATGCTTCAGTACAGTCATACGTTTTATCAAAACATCGTACTAAATATCCCTTTTTATTTACACTTATTTTATTTTTATTGCATTGTTCTGACCGTGAGGAACCACGTCACTCTTCATACCTCATCTGCTGATTCTTACTCAAACTCATTGTTCATGTTGTTTGCAACCCAAACCACGTCCGTTCTGCTACCCAGTGTGAAACTATAATATTTAAAGTGCACTAATCAGAAGTATTATTTGGGACACAGTTTGAGCTTTGCCTTCAGGAGAAATCGATCGTTCCCACCCACATTAAACCAAAAACATCGGGCAGATTCTCCACACTTTTAGTTCCACAGCTCCTCTATCTCCAACTACACCTCCCACTACCTTCCCATCTAACTCATCTAACTTATTATCAGATGTTCCAGGAGCTCTGTAGGGAAGAGTCCATCAACATGAGTACACCCTGACTCACCCCAAATTTGTTTAATTCTGACCATTTGTGGCATTTAGGAGACAATTTACAGTTGTGACTGGAGCAGGAGCCCAACAGTGGCACCCTGGCAGTCATTGGTTTTGGACCATTGATCTTCAAACGAATCGTCCACTACTCTAACTACTGAGCTACTGCGCTAACAGTCAATTAAAAAATGAATACCAACATTTTAAGGTTGTATGAAACAAATGTAATTGTGATATGATGTGTGTGTGTGTGTGTGTGTGTGTGTGTGTGTGTGTGAAGTTGTAGTCCTTACTGCCACAGTTGTTGGGAGTTAAAAGTAGTTTTTTATTAAAATAGTGAAATCTTACTGGGTTATTTTTGCTGTGTGTTTCAGGGGAGCGTTCTCAGTGGTGCGCAGGTGTGTTAAAGTCCTCTCGGGTCAGGAATACGCCGCCAAGATCATCAACACCAAGAAACTCTCTGCCAGAGGTGAGTGGGTGCCAGTAGTTATAGTATTTATACCAGTCCCACCAGCGTCTGATAACGTGTAAACAAGATCTCTACAATCCAAATCTAACTAAAGCTACAGGTGTACACACACACACACACACACACACATGCAATTAACACACATTACTTACTTCAGTCTGTTGGTGATTTACAGCAGCCACCCCACCTGCATGCACACACAGGGAGAACATGCCAAACTAATAGACAGTTAAGCTCAGTTTAGTTTATTTTAGTTTTGCAGTAATGTGGTGTTTGGTTGAGAATATGAGATAAAATACACCAGAGACGTCTTCCACCTCTCCACATCTCACACCTCCTACACACTTTCAACCATACAGTACACATACACACACACACACACACACACACACATACACACACACACATATTCACACACTCACATAAAAAAACACATACACATATACACACACAAATGTAAACGAAAACACGATGCTGTGTTACTGGTGTGATCATTATATACATTTATATTACAGAGACTACAGAAAGGTGGTATATATAACGTACACCCTAGCGTGCCATGAGATGATTTGGTTTGTGTAGAACCCCTCTCTGTCTGTCTGTGCATGTCAGTCCAGACTTCTAAATTCTTCAGCTCCTCTTTTCTTCTGCTAATGTAGCGTCTGTATTCTTTTGTCGTCTAGCCTTCGGGCAGAAGGAGCAGAGCGAATATTTTCCTTTGTATCTCAGGCTCAGAAATCCTCCAAACGTGTGTGTGTGTGTGTGTGTGTGTGTGTATATATAGCTGTGTGTATGACAGTGTGTGTGTATAAGTGTGTGTGTGTGTATCACAGACAGTTTCCTGCTGTGTTGTGACTCACAGTGAATACATGCTGACTTTACACTCAGTGTTTTCATGGAAACCCTCCACCATTATTTCCTTCGTACTCGATTTTCATCCCAAACTATTTCTGTGACCCTGTGGTGGATGATCCGATGTAAGGCCTGGTTCTCCCGCAGCATTTCATATGGGCTTTAAGTTCTGTGGTTCTGGGTTCTGTGCAGAACAGTCAGTTTGTTCTACACCAGACAATCACTGAAGCTTGTGCATCCAGTAGATCCACATTCATCCATTAGGCTGCAAGATACACCACTTAAGCATGTTTATTACCACATGGAATGTGCTATTTTACTGTTCCTGAGCCCACTGGTGGTGTTATTTTTTCCAAACCTGGGCTACACCTGCATGTGATCCTGAGAAACATGCAGAAGGTAGATTGGTCATGCTAAATTGATATTTTAAGTTGGATTGTGAGCCAGTCCTGTGTGGTTCGGTAAACATTCAGTAAAGGTAATTAGCGTCCTGCAGCCTTGACTAGCTGTTCAGGTGTGTTTGTAGACGTTTGATTGGGGTCTGTAATAGATGAAGCGTGACGAGCGTTCGGATTTTAATGAGCTGCAGATCCTTGACGCGAACACGCAGGACGTTTCAGTAAAACTGACTCTCATGATTCAGCTGGAAATGAAACACAGCCCATCATGTTCAAGAGAGGAATGATGAAACGATTGGGGGATTTTATCGCTATCACACAAAGCGGGCGCTTATCATCACGCCAAACCAAACAGACGGAGCGGTTTGGAAAAATCCCAATAATCCTAAAAACAAGGATCATTTTGGAGGGCATTTCGGCACCTTGATGTTATCAGCTGCTGGATTTGCAGGGAGGAAATAACGAGGCGGTTAAACTGATAATCTAGCAGCTGCTTCTGTAGAGAGACAGTGTTCCGATTCCTCCGGCACTCTGCCGCTGTCATTTCTCAGCGCTGCTTTCACTGAACCACAGCTCATCCATCTGTTTGGTTCCAGTGATGGATGTCTAAATATTTCTGCCTTGTTTTATTCCACATAAGCTGTTAGATCTGACTGAGCAGGTCCTGCATGCCTGCAGAAATAGAATAACACTGGAAAATATCTGTTTACACGTGAGCTCGGGCCAAAATCAAGCTTCATTTGATTGTCAGTATCTAATGCTGGTGTGGGGGGTGTGGCTGGCTCACAACTCCACCGCCTAGGGTTCAATACTGAGCTCTAATTACTGATCTTGAGGCTTTTTTCCTGGATATTTTGCAGGCGTCAGTGATGGAAGCTTCATCCAGGTTTTTTTTATTTTTTTTTTTTTTTATATTTTATTAAAATTTTCAAACAAGATCAACAATGAACAAAAAAAAATCCACACTATACATAGATAATGCATTTAGAAAAAATAATATTTAGTATATAAATACGAAATATGTATTATATGGAAAGAAGGTTAAAAAAAAATAAAAAAAATAAATAGATAAATAAATAAAATATATAAATTAATTTAAAAAAATTGATAAAAACTAGAATTAAATTAAAAAGAAAAAATAAACAAATAAATAAATAAAATAAAATTATGGCCTCTTAAGTACATCCAAAAATTCCTTCCAAACAGAAAGAGATCACCACAGTGCAATTGCACCAGAGCACCTCAAATCCAGGCTGGGTTTTAAATAGCAAATAAACACTAATGGTTGTGAGTTTGTTTCTGCCGTTCCATCATATTTGCACCCCCAAAAACATGCCAGTAGGAGTACTGAGTGTTTTATACCTGCGTGTTTGTTCTGGACCTTTTAGAACCCAGGACCACTAGGGGGGAATTATGGTTTTAAGGATTTAAGGTGGAAGCTGCTTAATGCCTAGTGAGCTACCTCCTCACGCTTTATTTAGGGCTAGCTGAGTTTTATGGACCTACGCACATAGACTTAAGGAGATGGAAACTACAGGAGTCAGCGGTCCACTGGTCCCCAGTTAGACAGGATTTGTTGTCATGGCGATACTTTTAATTTTTGTCCAAAAGTATATGGACACCCTGTCTAATCATTAAGATCAGATGTTTTAGCCACACCCAGGTCTATAAAACAATTTGAGGCAACAGTTTGGGGAAGACCTCTAGTGTTCAGACGGTGTAATCGCATCTAATCCATTTAAAATGGTCAAATCTTCACCAGGCACGCTGATGCATTGTGTCACAACGTATTGTTACACCCCTCGCTGTAGGTTTTTGAACTCCGGTGGGGCAGATCTGCACGTTAACGTGTTATATAAAATAATAAAAGTATTATATAAATATGTATATTCATAATTCATGGTGAGATCAAAGTCCATGAGTTGTGATCGCTCTTCTCCTTCAGCACTATATATTTCATAAAGTCTATTCCTGGTGTATCCTGCAGTGTTGCCTAGCAACCCATCTTCCAAAGTTCACCCCAAGTCTTGCTTGCACACACACACACACACACACACAGAGTACATTATACACAATATAATAGCAAAGAGGAAAACAAATGTGGATGACGATTCTCCCTCCAATTAATGACTAATCACACAATCACAGCTCTCTCCGTGTCTCTATACTTATGGAGGCGTCATCGTGTGGGCAGGAATTCGTTCTTCTTGTGATTCGAACTGGTCTGCAAAGCTTTGGTTTACAGAGAAATAACCCGCCACACACCCCGCGCGTTCATTAGGGGTGTGTTGATGGGTCAGTAATGAGGGTGTGTGTACAGTGTGGAATATTCAGGCTCATTACAGTGAAATCCTGAAGCTTTCATTATTCATCAGACCAGCCCAAGGTTCCTATCAGTCCATCAATGTGTGTGTGTGTGTGTGTGTGTGTGTGTGTGTGTGTGTGTGTGTGTGTGTGTGTGTGTGCTAAACACAACAGTAATGATGGGTGTAGATGAATCTGAACTCCACTGCATGTTCTTAAATCTGTGATCCCACAATCACTCACTGAATCTCATTTCTTTTATTTTAATCTGCACTTTAATCACTGAGCTACTGGATTTATACTGGTCTTACAATGGATTTATAATGGGTTTATACTGGGTTTATACCGCATTTATACCAGTTTAATACTGGGTTTATACTTGGTTTACATTGAGATTATACTGGATTTATAATGGGCTTACAATGGGTTTATAATGGGTTTATACCGCATTTATACCAGGTTAATACTGGGTTCACACTGGGATTATACTGGGTTTATACCTGGTTTATATTGGGATAATACTGGGTTTATACTTTTTACCAGGTTTACCAAATTTATAACAGGTTTATACTGGGTTAATACCAGGGTTTATAATGGGTTTGTACTGAGTTTATACTGGGTTAATACCAGGGTTTATAATGGGTTTGTACTGAGTTTATACTGGGTTAATACCAGGGTTTATAATGGGTTTGTACTGAGTTTATACTGGGTTAATACCAGGGTTTATAATGGGTTTGTACTGAGTTTAAACTGGGTTAATACCAGGGTTTATAATGGGTTTGTACTGAGTTTATACCAAGTTTATACTGGGTTTATACCAGATTTTTACCAGGTTATTACTGGGTTTACACTAAAATTATACTGGAGTTAAAATTAGTTTATACTGGGTTTTTATTGGGTTTATATCAGGGTTAATTCTGGATTTATACCATGTTTATACTCGGTTTACACTGGGATTATACTGGGTTTATAACAGGGTCTAAACTGGGTTTATACTGGGTTTATACCAGGGTTTATAATGAGTTTATACTGGGTTTATAACAGGGTTTATAATGAGTTTATACTGGGTTTATAACAGGGTTTATAATGAGTTTATACTGGGTTTATACTGGATTTTAAAATTGGTTTGTAAGGGTTGATACTGGGTTTATACTGTGTTTATATTGGATTTGTACCATGTTTTTACTGGGTAAATAATGGGTTTATACCGAGCTTGGAGGCTTTTTTTTGTGATCAGCAAATTCAGTGGCACTATAAGGTGCTGATTTCTTCTTTAATGCCTTGCACAAGGACACAAGGAGACCACTGTTCCATGTTTAGTCCTGTGTAATAAGTGCAGTCAAACTTGCCCAATTTATGGTGTTGATAGAATCTGCGTCTCCTCTGGTGATTATATTAGTGTTTATTATATCATGTGATGCTGGGATTATATTTCCTACTGTAATTATTATAATCACTGGATGAATCACACACACTTATACTGAGCATCCTAAACATGGTGTGTGTGTGTGTGTGTGTGTGTGTGTGTGTGTGTGTGTGTGTTTCAGATCACCAGAAGCTGGACAGAGAGGCTCGGATCTGTCGACTGCTCAAACATCCAAACATCGGTGAGTCCTGTATACACACGTATAGCACTATACACTACACCATGGATGCAGAAAGTATTCAC
The DNA here is from genome assembly GCF_030014385.1 of Trichomycterus rosablanca. Taxonomy (NCBI): domain Eukaryota; kingdom Metazoa; phylum Chordata; class Actinopteri; order Siluriformes; family Trichomycteridae; genus Trichomycterus; species Trichomycterus rosablanca. The sequence continues at coordinate 130,258 of NC_086003.1, forward strand.
ACCCCTGCTGTTTGTCATGTGATCATAACAATCTGGTCCTGATCAAAGTCCCTCAGGTCTTTAGGCTGATCAGATTGCTGCATTCAACAGGTGAACTATGTGGAACCTCCATCAGTCTGATGTCTAACAGATCCCTCATGTGGTATTTACCGTATCAAGATGTAAAACATGATACTTTAGTACACGTATATTTTATTTATATTTTCTATGTGCTGCATTCAGTAAATAAACAGTTGTTGTGCAGTGTAAAAACCTTCAGCGCTTCACCAATACACCCCTGGTCTCACTTCATGTGGCACGGAATACCCAGCACCCCCTCTTCCTTTTGTAGGTTATAGGGTGTAGGGTGCATTGCTGAGATCTGAAGGCTAAAAAGAGCGCCGGCCTCATCCTGAATTATCAGCTGGAGTTCTCAGTTTGTCTTTATCTGTATGAGCATTTCTGACAGCTTCCTCTCCTCATGATGCCAGTGTGTGAGCGCTGAATATATTAGATTTTGGCACATTGGGTTTTCCTGGCTGGCGGAGTGAGGCCGGGGGTGTGTGTTATTGTAACGGAGCCAGAATCCTCCCACACAGCACACAGGAACCAGTGGCTTTGTTCCTGCTGTCGATATGCAGCACAATATCAACCGTTAAATACTCAAATAGCTCCGTCCACTAACACTCAAACAGTATAGAAACTGTTTAGATAGATTTATATCTACACATCTAGAGGGTTAGGAACATATTCATATCCTATACACCACATTATTAGGAAATAACCAAAACATTACGTCTCCACCTTCAACAAGTCTCTGAATGTTCTCGAGTGGCTCAGACAAACCCCTACCAAACATCTGTGGAGAGACCTGAAGAAGAAGCAGCTCACAAATGCCATCAACTGATGGAGCTTAAGAGGATCTGACATGAAGAATGGGCTAAACTTCCTAAATCCAGCTCTGCAAAGCTTGTACAAATAAATACAAGAAGAATGCAGCTAAATGCTGCTGATGGAGCTTCTAGAAAGTACTGAATGTACTTTGTGAAGAAGATATTTCAGTTTTTGATGCTCTGATTAAGGGTAGATTTTTAGTACAAATGGTAAAATCAAATCCATAGTGCAAAAAGTGAAGGGGTGTGAATACTTTCTGAAGCAGAGCTTAAAGGAATAGGTTTAGACTTCCCAAACCAAATCCTCCCAACCAATCAGAACGTCTTTAATAATCAAACCAGGAGCATTTTGTACCAGCATTAAGCTTATATATAAATATATACATTTTGATGGTGTTTTTAAACATTCATGTCACTCCACTTTGCTGTCTTGGCTTTGTGATGGTTGGCTGCACAGATAGGTCAGCTTTCCCCAACGCCCTCTGTCTCGTGTCTCCTGAATTCACTCAAAATATTTATTTGTGTGTTGATGTTTATTCTTAGGTTATTTATATTAAAAAATCAAAAGGCATGTCATGTGACATAATTATGAATTGTAAATAAGCACTGGGTGTGAAATAAAAAATAAAAATAGGTTTAATAATAATAATGAGGGATTATGAGATGATTTCTTAATAAAAGGGGATTATAAAAGCTGTCAGGATTTAATAAAGAAGTGGAGAGTGTTTTTAGGTGAATTATTAAAGATAATAAGGGGCTGTAATAGCGACTATTGTTTTACAGTGCGGCTCCATGACAGCATTTCAGAGGAGGGTCACCATTATCTCATCTTCGACCTGTGAGTCTGTTCTTTCTATTTTTTATCTCTTTGTTTTAAAGTAACTGATGTCATTCCACTATAGAGCTGTTTCATTATGCAGATATTTAGTTTAACTATACAGATGTTTAATTCTACAGATGTTTGATGTCTGTATGTGGTTTTTAATGACAATAGTCTAAAAAGAGTTCTGTGGCAGTACTAAGTGTACATGGGCGTGTGAGCTGTCTCTATACGTTATATATACGTTGTATAAACCGTGTTAGTGATGGTCAGCGCTACATGTCGTGTTTCTCCTGCAGTGTGACGGGTGGCGAGCTGTTCGAGGACATCGTGGCCAGAGAATATTACAGCGAGGCAGACGCCAGGCAATCACACACACACACACACACACACGCACACACAGCATGCACCACAGTGTGTGAGACCGAACACAAACATAAACAATACAACATTCAGTCCTGCTGCCTACAGTCAAACACACACACACACACACCGGAGTAGTGAATTGAATTACGCTCACTGGCCACTTTATTAGAAACAAAATACTTGGGTCCTGTTGCCATCCATCACAAACACACTGTTTGATTATAAGCACAAAGTTAAATCTGTTACGTGTGTAAATATGAATTTTAAACACTTCTTCCTTCCCACTGAGGCGCTAACAAGTTCAGGTTAGTGTCACAGGGTGGTACAGGGTGCAATCTGGCAGAAACCGGCAGTGGCGTCAAAACCCAGATAGCTATTACGCCACCCATGGGCAAATAAAGCAACAGGAATTACCAGAAAGCCAAATTAGAGCTGAAAATGCTAAAAAGGCGCCTCAGTAGGAGCATTTTAAGGAATCTAAGAATTTAGACACGCCCTCTTCTCAGGAGTGTAGGATGATGGGTAAAATGTAGAGCGATCACTTGGGTTTCACACAGACCCATAGAGGTCACTATTTTAATACAGTTTGTTTTTGAGACAGGATGTCTGACAGGCTCAGGTCAGGTGTCCGAATACTTTTGGTCGTATGGTGTATAATGTTATGATAGTGTGGGTGAAGGTTCGTCACGTATCCTGTCACACAGTGAAGTATCATGTCTGTACTGTAATGACGTGTGTCTCTATATTCTGTAGCCACTGCATCCAGCAGATTTTGGAAGCCGTGCTGCACTGCCATCAGATGGGCGTCGTGCACCGAGATTTAAAGGTACGTTCACTTTAATATGATCGTTTAATTATAGGTGTGTTCAGGTAGTTATACAACCACAGAATGTTTTCTGTAGTATCGGTATCACAAACTTGATTTGGTACCACAGTCCTGTCTAACAGACACGCCCTTACCTCCAGTGCACAACACGTGCTTCCCAACAGTGGTGTGATGCTAGAATGTGCTTGCCTCTCTCCGGATAGTGATGCTGTGATAGTAGTGAAGTGATTTATCAAAAACATGATTTAGATACTGTAGAAGATTGGACTCGGATGATTCTGTTAGATTATAAAGAAAAGATTTCCAATGTTTTTACTAATCAGCTTCATCATAGTTTATAAATTGTTGGGACAGAGAGGAGAAACAAGTGAAAAGTTGATGAGGTTGAAAGGTTCCACAGTGAGCAGGTGAGGGAATCATGATCGGGTATAAAAGGATCCACCTCAGGATCAGTCTGTACAAGCACCGATAGCTCGTGGGTCACTACTGTGTTCCAAACTCCATCACAGAATCATCAATCAGCTCTGAAAAAAAAAAAAAAAAACATTCCTCAGTTCAAGATTGCAGGTAATGTTTCAGACAGAACCCTTTTATTCTGTAGAACTGAGAGGTTCGGGGCTTTTCTGCCGTCTCCATCAGTGCATTAATGCTTCCTACGCTGCTCTTACTCCATCACACCGCGGTACAGGATGGAGCTGAAACAAATGCTGGCGCTAACGGGGAAATGTAGCGTAATTAGCCTGTGGTTAGAGCGGTGTGTGGGCTGAAATATCTGCCATTACTCCTCCACACGAAGCAGAGAGCAGAGCTGTGAAACACACAATGAGCTGATATTAACTCCTGCAGCCGTGAACCGTCAGGAATATCGGTCCTCTCGTTACAGTGTAAGGAACAATCACACTTTATTTTAATACCAGATTTATAATCTCGGCTCATTATGGACCAGATTTAAGGAACCCTGATAATTAATACTCGTCAGATTGGAAACATAGTGAGGCAACTAACAGAGTTTCTGTAGGGCTAAATAGCAGGAGGCTGAACTGCAGCTGCACCAGTTAGAAAAACATATAAAGTTCTGCTTGAATTCTTAAAAATTAAAGCAGCATTAGCAAAGGGGCCCAAAAAACTGAACGAGCACCTGTATGACCCAGTCCCAACACACCACACCACCACCCCACCGCTACATTCTCTTCACTGGTTTCCTGTAGCTGCTCACATTTACCTTTATACAATCATGCTCGCCTACAAACATTGCCTAGAACCCAATAAGCATCAACCTTAAAGTACCCATCAAACCCCGTTCTGTACCACAAACCCTTAGAGCCATTAATCTCAATCTGAAACTCAGAACTCGAGGTAGACGGGCATCACGGCTCCTCTCTGTGCAGGCATCCAGGTGGGGTAATGAACTTTCCCGGTCTGTTTGAACAGCCGAGTCTCTGGTCGCCCTTAAAAAACGATTAAAGTCCTTCATCACTTCTTCACTGAGAACTGAACTGGACTCTAATCTGCACACGGACGTCTTCATCCTTAAAATGTTTGTTCTAACGGGATCTGAACAGATTCGTGTCGTTTGACTGTTCGAGAGTGACGAGCTGCTCTTACGTACAAACAGAAAAGTGTGAAGGACAGGGAGTGAATGAAGAAGTTAATTCTGATGAATTACTAGTGTACTGCTTTGGTTGTTCTGGATGAGGTATGTTAGGATTCAGTGAACAGTGAGGAGTGGGAACAGTGTGGGTGTGGAAAGTGAACTCACTTCATTCTGGAGACTGTGTAGGAACGGTGTGGGAGGTTCAGCTCTGGGATCTGAATCATTTCCTTAGGATCTTTATTCACTGCCTTTAACACTTTATTCTAAGAAAAAAAAACTAAAAGGGTAAAAGGAAATAACTGAGGTGGCCAAAATAACAGAAACAAACTAAGTAAGAAACTCAGGGCACAAGCTGCAGCAGTCAGACTTGAACTGGGTTCTCTGAGGTGGTGGACGAGAACTTTAACTGCTGCATCACTCGAGCACCTGAATAAAGATTTTAAAGATAAAATGCTAATAAGTTTTGTAAGCGACAGAGCAGTGCAAATACATTCATCATGTTTGTGTGTGTGTGTGTTCAGCCAGAGAATCTTCTCCTCGCCTCAAAGTCTAAAGGTGCAGCCGTGAAGTTAGCGGATTTCGGTTTGGCAATTGAGGTGGAAGGAGATCAGCAGGCTTGGTTTGGTAAGAACCAAAATACTCAATCATCATACAAATATACAGTATGTATGAGGAGAAGGTGATGATGCCTGCAGGGGGTATGTGTTAATAAAGCAATAAGCCACGAGAGGCCGTGCATTACTGTGATTTTAGCACGGGGACGACGTTTTTGGTACGACGCGAAGCGGAGAGCCTAAAACTTCTTTCCCCGTGCTAAAATCATAACAGTAACGCACGGTCTCGAGTGGCTTATTGCTTTAATAAAACGGCGGTCAACATAAAATATAATAAATACAACAATGTTTAATTCATAAATGTATTTATCGTGTATAAACTTACAATAAAGCATTCTTCCGCGACGCAAAATAGTTCGATTAACAGTGTTGCTAGGCAACATGAGGGCGAAAATAACATTAATTTTTTCTATTCAGTGGCGTATTAATATGGAATGATGTGAGGCGGTCATAGGTGTACGTTTATCGGGGATTTTACAACGGCTTCGAACGCGGCTCAGCCGATCAGATTTTAGGACCGGAACTATCCGTTTTATAATGGTATTTTATGAACCATGTCCAGATGACCTCACTTCCTGTTTGTGATTGCAGGTTTTGCAGGTACACCTGGTTACCTCTCACCTGAAGTGTTACGGAAAGATCCATACGGGAAAGCCGTGGATCTCTGGGCCTGTGGTGAGTGGGTTTACAGACTAATGTAGATTATATACATTATACTGAGATGTCGGCATTAAAACGTCCAAGACCCAAACTAACCAAGACTCACCCCGACCGAGACTCACCCCGACCGAGACCGAGACTCACCCCGACCGAGACCGAGACTCACACCGACCGAGACCGAGACTCACCCCGACCGAGACCGAGACTCACCCCGACCGAGACCGAGACTCACCCCGACCGAGACCGAGACTCACACCGACCGAGACCGAGACTCACCCCGACCGAGACCAAGACGAGTCAAAGATCCATTTTAATTGAGACCAAGAAACCAAAATACACACTATAGCCAAAAGTATGTGAATTTGAACCTGGATTAAACACCACGGGCACCAAAAGTGCACCAAAACCTTCCTAGAAGAGTGGAGGCTGTTATACCCACAAAGCATGCTACATTAATAATAATTCCCAGGGTTTTTAAATAGGATGTCCAACTAGCTGATGGTCAGGTGTCCACATACTTTCTCCCACGAGATGTAGGTCCAAGGCTCATACAGCACTCGAGACATCTGATCCTGAAGCAGAGCTCTGAGATAAATACCCCCTTAGCGGGATCCACTTTCAGACTGATTAGGGAACAGTGGGGTTCCTCAGATTTGGGTTCTGTTGGGTTATTTTTAAACATGGGTGTAGAATCAGAGACTCGCTGAAGTAAACAAGCACGACGCTGAGCAGTTGGAATCTAATTAGCACTAATCAGATCCCAGTTTGATGTTTGAGGTTTAAATGAGGCGACATTTGAAGCTTTTGTTCATCACTTACAGTCCAACCTATTTACGCTTCTCATTTATTTACATGGTTATGAACTGTACTCAGTGTGCATGTGCTGTACGGGTTCTTCTACAGTCCCATAATTACTCTCGTGTGGCTAAAGTGGAATATTGCACATGATTTTATAATAAAGACGGCGACCGGCCGTCATTCATTTTTAGTTAGAGCTGCGATTTCAGGTGACAGGAGGCGGGGTGAATGTTAGTGACGCAAAGTGGTCATGAGTTGCTGATGAGACGTAGTTGAGTAAAGTTTAACTTTAGGCAAATTAGAAGTGAAGCGATTACCAATAGGAACTGAGCGTTGAGCAGATCGGGATGCGCCTTACTTCTGCCACCGTTTTTAGTTACTAGATAGATAGATACTTTATTTATCATGAAGGAAATTCTTAAATATGTATCGGAGCAACGACTGCTCACAACAGTGTATTACAAAACACCTTCCATCCAGGTTTATACACAAGGGGGCACCCGGATTTGAACCGGGGACCTCTTGATCTGCAGTCAAATGCTCTACCACTGAGCTATACCCCCTTGGGCAAGCTGGACGCACCGATTGCAAATAACAAACGCAGTTTTCTTGTCATGACTGTACAGACAGTGATGGACTACACAGGGATGAGATTTATAGATGAGGATTTTTATTTTCAGCAGGAACACGTCTGATTTAGAATCAGGTAGATAGATTTTTCTATAAATACGAGCCAGTAAAGTAAGATGCACCCCCATGGCATTGTCTTTTTTTGTCTTTGCTTGGTGTCGGTTAAACCATGCCAACCAAACGCCCACAGACAATAATGATGCTTCTGGTGTGAACACAGGCCGATCAGAGATTAAGACGACAAGAGCCATAAAATCGCTGCCGGTCTGAACAAAATCTTACAGCTGAATCGTTGGCACTTTGCTTTGAATGAATGGTGAATGAAGATCATTATAAAAATGTAATAATAAAATAAAATAAATAAGTCATCATTTTCTCCTGGTGTCTTTCTGCAGGTGTGATTCTGTACATCCTGTTGGTTGGATATCCTCCATTCTGGGATGAAGATCAGCATCGACTCTACCAGCAGATCAAAGCAGGAGCCTACGATGTTAGTAAGATCTTATATAGAAACGTGGTCATGTTCCAAATTCTAGTGGACGCTTCTGTAAAGAGTCTTTATATTAATGCTTCAAGTTAATTAATATACTATTATGTGTGTCAGAAATGTGTTTCGTTCATGTTGATAAATCATTTTTCCTAATAGCAGCATGTAGAGTGTAAATATTAGAGGTCCCAACACTGAGCCCTGTGGGACACCATACTCTACTTTTACACTTTCGCACTGACGGCCCTAAACCGAAGATAATATATGCTCTGTGTTTCGGCCACAACAGTTACTAATGGGTGGAACAAATCAAGCATGTAAAAGGAATGATATGCTTCCAACTTTGCAGCAACAGTTTAGGGAAGGCCCTGTCCTGTTTCATCACGACTGTGCTCCTGAGCACAAAGCAAGCTCTAAAGACTTTTAAGGTACCAGTGGCCTGCATTTCAGCCCCACTCAACAGCTTCGATATGAATCGGAACACCAACTGATCAGTCAGTACCCAGCCATACGAATGGGGGCGCAAGTCGCGCTTGGCACACGAAGGGGGGCGTATGCCTAAAAAGGTTGAAAACCCCTGATATAGTGTATCTGTTTCTTACAGGTATATACAATCTTGTATTTTATTATTAATATGATGTGTTTGTGTGCTAGTTTCCGTCTCCAGAGTGGGACACGGTCACTCCTGAAGCTAAAGATCTGATTAATAAAATGCTCACCATCAATCCTGCTAAACGCATCACTGCTGCTGAGGCTCTCAAGCACCCCTGGATCTCTGTGAGTCTCATACACCAAATCTCATCACACTACATCATGTTTTTTATTTCATCCCAACTTAGAGGGTTCAGGTCATCCCGCCCTAACAGACACGGTGGGCAATTAGTGTCTACTGCAGGCACTGCCAATTATGCCCACTAGATGGTGCCCAGCCGACCGGTAGCAACGCCGAACCGAGGAGTTCAGAATCTCGGCGCTGGTGTGCTCGCGGAATATCCCGCTGCGCCACCTGGGTGCCAACTTTATTCATTTTTGTACAGAAAATCTCATTTCAGATGTGATGCCTGTAACACCTCCCAAAATACTTATCAATGCTCACATTTATACTCAATCTCTCATATTATTTACAGTGGCTGATTTTGGAACAATGATAGCCTAGTGGGTGGACTTTTGGGCTTTCAATCGAACGGTTGTGGGTTCTAATCCAAGCATTGCCATGCAGCCACTGTTGGGCCCTTGAGCAAGGCTCTTAACCTTATGAGCTCCAAGGGTGCCGTACAATCTCTGACCCCAGCTTTTAAACAAACTGGGATATGCTGAAAAGCATTTGAGTGTACTATCCACATGTATCTGTATGGTTCCTGTTGTGACTGTGACTTTAATCTGACTGCGTTTGTGCAGCATCGCTCCACGGTGGCGTCCTGCATGCACAGACAGGAGACGGTGGAATGTCTGAAGAAGTTCAACGCTCGCAGGAAGCTGAAGGTCTGCAGAGTTTCATCCTTTATTTATGAGCAGTAATTCATAATAACTGTCAGTGTTTTTCTTTAGGCTGCTCCTGTATTTGGAGGTCATTACAGCGCATCGTTCTGGTCCTGGTGCTCTAACTGTGATTATATGTAAATAATTCTGACAGATAGTAAATCTGTTAGCGGCTATCCGCTGATTGGCTGCGTCTGAGGGGGGTGAGGTGGCCGGACAGCAGAGCTATTAGGAGGTGCACTTGTCGGTGCGCTCTCAGTGCTGGTCCCGAGCGAGGAGGAAGAGCATCAGGTTATGCAGACCAGAATGATCGGCTGTGGCGACGCCTAAATACAGGAGCAGAGGAAAGAAAAATAAAATCATTATGGCTCACTGTGCGTTGTGTATTTTTGTTTCAGGGTGCCATTCTCACCACCATGCTCGCCACCAGGAACTTCTCAGGTGTGTATCAATAATAATCATTTATTACTTTATTATTATTATAATCATTAATTGCATGACCACGCCTCCTTACAGGGACTCATAACAACACACTTTAAGTTAAACCGTAATGCACTGAAGCAAACAGGGGGCTAACACCACATTTCTGCATCCCAATGCGTTTGGAATGGGATTTTCAACAAGCTCATGGTGATGTGTCCACATACTTTTGTCCGTGTCGTGTATTTGAACTCGAGGAGGAGCAGAATGAACAAAAAGCAGCGGATTAATGAGAGTACCTGCCGTTATTCAGATCCCGCTGATAGAGATGTGGTATTATAGTGCTGGGTAGAGCCATTAGTGCCACGCCGTACCCAAACACTTCATCCTGATTCAGGTCCTTATTATTGTCCTATTAAAACAAAATATCCTGACAAATGTATCTTGCATTGGATCTTTCACCGACTGTATGTAACGTGGCGGCTGCTGTGGTTCAACAGCTGACCCAGGCTAAGAGTCGTGTCCTAATGGCCGACAGAAGGGGCATGGAGGCGCAGATGATTGATGTGTCAGTCTCTCTTGTTGCCCTGTGAGCAATAATTAGCTCCAGGTGGATGTTTTTCTATATATTACAGTTTATTCCTCTCACACTTTTGTTGGCACACTTGCTTTTTTCTGAAGCCATGGCACCGAGCTGCTCAGTCCGGTCCGGTCTTCTGCTGGTGTGTGATGCCAGCGTTCTTTATCTTTCTGAGAACTCACGCCTGGGTCGTGCCCCATAGTAGAAAAGCATTACATTCCTTATCTGCAGTGGACCCCGACCCTAGATCCTCACAGTTGTTGTGGTTGAAATGCTGCTTGTGCGTTCCTGGTTTGGCTGGTTCTGATGGTCCGAGGGCGCAGACGGTTGCAGCAGCCGGTCATATTGTGACATCCAGTGCTTAGTTCTGCTCATCCTTCTTCTGTTCACTTTGTTTGTTGTGGCTGTTGTTTATTTTTTCCCTTTTCTGTTAATTTGGCCACCTGGTGTTTGTGTGACTGTCCCGTTTTTTGTTTGGACTTTTAGCCACAGTTATATTCTACCTTGATTAAAACATTTCTGGCTTCTCTACTCTTGCGGGTGTGTGGATTTGCCTGAGTAGCAGTCTTGTTACACTCTACAGTACAGTCCAGTCCAGATATCATTAAAAGGATCTGATTACGCCTGATTTATTTGTTTTTAGACAGTCCTGATGTGTTTTGACTCTTTGTTCTGTCGTGTCCATGATCCTCTTCCTTCTAATTTACCCCTCCACCCTCGTTACCTGGATCACATGACTAAAGAATAATACCTTGTTTTTGAAGAATGATGAATTAAAGCAGCTGTCGTTAAGCCGGTCTGAACTCTGTTGTCCCGACTGTGTTTCCTCTACATGGTCTGGCGTCTCTGTGTAGATCAGAAATAACCTGGTGCCCTCAGCTGCTGGGGAATTCTCTAATGCAGATTATTACTGTGACCTTTATCAGCCTCTAGATCAGATCAGATAAATCATTTCACACCTCAAGCATGAGCACTTAGCGCCCCCCCCCCCCCCCCCCCCCCTCCTTTTTTCTTTCAGTGTAGTCATTTCTATTTCCCTTTTTGTAGTTCCCTTGCTGATTGCACTGGACTATTTGTGCAGTTGCTTTAACCAGCCAGCAGAGGTCGCGTTTCTGCAGTGCCAGTTCGGACCCCCCCATGATCATTCCTACAGAAACATCCGAATCACGTCCATTCATGTGAATAAAATCAGCTCATGAGTTGCAGCGGTAACGTGATGAAAGCACTAAACCAACACCTGACATTCGAGTCTGAGATGCATGAGAAGGTAGAGGTGTAACGCGAGACTGTGAGATCCGGCCCCGCCCGATGTGTGACACTTCAGAGGTCACATGTGGTCATGACAGGCACGTGGAGTCACACATCACACAGAGGTCTGGTCACTTCCCCAAACTGATATCAGATCTCACTGTAAATACGACATTAGTGTGAACGAGACGCTGTAGTGATCAGGAGCTTCAGGAGAACCCAGTACGGTTCTGAGATGAGTGAACGAGGAACACACAGTGACCCTCTGCCCTCACACACACACACACACACACACACACACAGGAACCACATAAACACACGGCAGTCACAAGCTCACCGAACCAGGATCAGACTACACCAGCACTAAAATTATCATCCTGCTGACTGAAATAACACAGCAGCCGGGAAAACACCCTCACACACACACACACACACACACACCCTCACACCCTCACACACACACACACACACACACACACACAGCTTAATGCACAATAACATTTATCATTAATCACTTATTCAGATGTCAGTATATTAGTGAATATTACACAATGATAGAGCAGCAAAAATCATCGGTGCTCCTTTGCCTACCCTCCAGGACTTATACACAACAAGGACCAGAAACCGGGCAGAAAAAATTATCACAGACTCTGCACACCCTGGACACGAACTCTTTAACCTCCTACCCTCTGGCAGGCGCTACAGAGCCCTGAACACAAAATCAAACAGACACTGTAACAGTTTCTTTCCAAATGCCATCAAACTCATTAATAACAAAAACTGAACTACTGTTTACTGTTGTTTACATGCCACACTGCACTTTATACATGCTGTATAATACCGTAACTGCATCTTACCTTACTCAACTATTTATCTTACACTATTTTTATATTTTCTGTACATATGCAAATTCTGCTGAACATGTAAAATTGTACATTGTCTACATAGTCTTGTCTGTATATTGTATTGTTGTAAATTGTAGAGAGCTAACAACAGCCGGAAACAAATTCCTTGTGTGTGTAAACATACTTGGCGAATAAAGCTGATTCTGATTCTGATTCTGATTCTGATACGTTAAGGGGGGTTGGTGTGGAGTTGGGGGTGTAGTACAGGGGTTTGTTGTTGAGGGGGTGTATTTTGAGGGGTTGTACTCAGGTGTGTAGTCGGGGGGTGTAGTTGAGGGGGTTGTGTGGTTTGTATTTGGCAGAGTGAGTAAGGAATGCCAGCTGAAGTGTTACTATATCAGGAGCAGCATGGTGCTGCTGGTGTTGAAGTGGAGAACTGGACACTCGGGGCCTGCAGAGCAGTGTGAGATGCAGAAGTGGACGTGGACGTGTAGTGAGGTTCAGAAGAGCTGCTGGAGTTTCTGACTCACCGGAGTTCACACTGTTGCTCGTTCCTCATTCTGAGCAGATCGGAGTGGCACCATGCCCTTTGCCCTGTTATTCTGGGCATGTATGCCGTTCCTCATCGCCATCTCTCTGTTTCTCTTCATCTCTCGATCAGGAGGGAAGAGTGGAGCCAACAAGAAGACGGATGGCGTGAAGGTAGGAACCCAGGATGATCATGTGTGAAAGCTTCAGCTGTCTGTGACACCATCGTGTGCACAGTTTGTAGTCCTGTGGTTTGTTTGTTTTTTTGTGGTATTTACTGATTCAACACCAATCACACATGGTTATTACTTCAAAACTTCAAAAGTATTTGCACCCCAAGAAAACAAGTTATATAGGGTGTCTCAAAATTTACGTTAGAAGTAATTTTGATAGAGAACACAGGTTTTTAATAAAAAATTGTAAATTTTTAATTGATTCATAAAGTATACAGTATAGGGTTATGTATGGAATAGCATATCGGGTAAATGGCCTCCACGGCTTTGCTGGCACATACGCACTCTTTTGTCGAAATTTACATTTACATTTTCAGCATTAAGCAGACGCCTTTATCCAAAGTACAGTTACAGTATACAGTCTAAGCAATTGAGGGTTAAGGGCCTTGCTTAAGGGCCCAACAGCAGCAACCTGGCAGTAGTGGGGCTTGAACCAGCAACCCTCTGATCACTGGTCCAGTACCCTAACCACTAGGCTACAACTGGCCCATGAAATTTTCCATGACCGTTTTGCATACATGTGGCTGAATTTCGTTGATACAGCGCTCAATTTCCTCCTTCAAGGCGTGGGTGGTCGTGGGCTTGATGGCATAAACCTTAGACTTCAAAAAACCCCAAAGAAAAAAGTCCAACAGCGTTAAATCGCATGATCTTTACCGCACAATTGGCGCCAAATTCAAATCTTGCGTGAATTTTGGGACACCCTAATAGATGTTTATAAAATGAGCACATGCAGTTCAGTAAGAGGTGCTTTTTAAAACCGGAGATTATTATTTTAACTATAGATTAAATGGGTGTGTGTGTGTGTCTTGTAGTTTTAGGCTCAAAAATGCAGTGAATTCATGAATTCATATTTAATTTGCAGCTCTAGTAATATTACTAATGTGCATATCAAAGGAGAGTCTAGGGTTAGGGTTAGGGTTAGCACCCAGGTTTTCTACAGCTGAGCTGGGTGTTAAAGAGAAAGCATCAAGGGTTAGCACCAGATTAGACAACTTGTCTCTCGCAGCCTTAGATCAAACAAGTAACACCTCTGTTTCATCTGAATTAAACGTCTTTTATGTCGTTTACACAATCTTCAATCTTACTGATTGTGTCAGTGTCGTTGGGTTTGGCTGGTATATACAGCTGTGTGTCGTCTGCATAGCAGTGAAAATTGATGCCACGTTTATGAATAATTTTCCCTAATAGTCACATGCAGAGTGTAAATAATACAGGTCCCAACACTAACCCCTGTGGAACACCGTACCTTACTTTTACATGTTCACACTGACAGTGTGGTGGTGTGTTCTACTGCCTCTAGTGGACGTATATACTGAATGTTTGTGTTTCAGCCACAACAGTTGCCAGCAGGTGTAACAATAATAATAAAGTAAAGGAAATTATAAAGCTTCCAATTTTAGGGAAGGCCCTTAAAGTACCTTTGCCCAAAGCTCTATAAAGACATGAAGAAAAGCTCGGTTTAAAGAAACTCAATTTTTACCTCTGTGTGAAAAAGACAAACACGGAGGTCACTCAATTTTAAAACCATTTGTTTGACAAGCTCATGGTCAAGTGTCCAAATACATTTGGCCATATAGTGTATCAGGATATTCAACAAACATTGGCGCTTTAGCACCACCTAGAGGTTAGTGTAGGTAAATAAAGCAACTGCTTTCTGTTTCCATGGAGTAAATTTGCTTTTTTAAGCTGCACTGTGTTTGTGATGCTGATTGTAATACAGCCTCTCTCTCTCTCTCTCTCTCTCTCTCTCTCTCTCTCTCTCTCTCTTCTCTCTCTCTCTCTCTCTCTCTCTCTCTCTCTCTCTCTCTCTCTCTCTCTCTCTCTCTCTCTCTCTCTCTCTCTCTCTCTCTCTCTCTCTCTCTCTCTCTCTCTCCTCTCTCTCTCTCTCTCTCTCATCTCTCTCTCTCTCTCTCTCTCTCTCTCTCTCTGTGTGTGTGTGTGTGTGCAGGAATCCTCCGAGAGCTCCAACACCACTATTGAAGATGAAGATACCAGAGGTGGGTGTGTTTCTGCAGTACATGATGTACAGATGTGTGAGCTGTTCATTTTCCTCTTTGCACCCAGTTTGGATATCCCTAATTCCCCTGTGCGCTCTGGTACCACACAGTGCTCTCGCAGGCTGGGCTGAGAGGGGTGGCAGGAGGACCAGGCGACTCCATCTGTATAGGGCTGTGGTGGCTCAGTGATTAGGGTACTGGAATAGTGATCAGAAGGTTGCTGGTTCAAGCACTGCTACTGTCAAGTTGCCGCTGCTGAGCAGCTTGTGTAATTGATTTAGGATAAAAAACGTGTCTAAATGCAGCTCGTACCTGCATCCCAATTCCAGCCGTCTCATCTTCTAGTGCTTAAATATCACATAGGTGTTTTTATACCTTCATTTCTAATGGCTGGACCAGCCAGACCTGAGAACTGTGATCCGTCTCTGGAGTGTGATCAGATGTGATATCTGTGGGGTTTGTTGTAGAAGTGATGATGTTGAGATGTAGAGAAGCATCACTGTCCCTCGTTCTTTAAAGGTTTAATTAATTCAGACTCATGGAGAGAACCTGCACAAGCGCTCCTGTCATCATAATACAGAGTGTGTTTAACCATTCCCTGTGTTTATATGGTTCTAGGTTTCTTATTCAGGCAATAGAAGACGATATCATGAAATAATTAATTTGTTTTATTGTTTTAATCTGATCGTTTTCTGATTTTGTTTTAGCGAGGAAACAGGAAATCATCAAAGTGACCGAGCAGCTGATCGAGGCCATCAGCAATGGAGACTTTGAGAGTTACACGTGAGTTAGTTACATTTCTAACCTCCTTCCTGATCCTGTCTGTCCTCGTCACTCCCATACAGAATCTCAGCATCTCCAGCTCCCTCTCCTGTCTGTCTGTCTGTCTGTCTGTCTGTCTGTCTGTCTGTCTGTCTGTCTGTCAGTGCCACTGTCTCCAAACCGTACACCATAACAGGCCTCTATATCCAGCACTGTTCATGAATATTTCATTCTGCTTCTGTGTGTGTGTGTGTGTGTGTAGGAAGATGTGTGATCCCAGTGTTACAGCATTTGAACCTGAAGCTCTGGGTAATCTGGTGGAGGGACTCGACTTCCATCGCTTCTACTTCGAAAACCGTGAGTCTTTATCTGTTCCGTTTATTTTATTTATTCCACCTGGATGCTGGAATTTTTATCAGAATAAACTTGCTGTCCTTCATTTACATCTTACTATTGTGTTGGTGTGATTAGGGATGGTATTTGAGGGTTTAGGTGTGATTAGGGATGGTATTTGGGGGTTTAGGTGTGATTAGGGATGGTATTTGGGGGTTTAGGTGTGATTAGGGATGGTATTTGGGGGTGTTGGTGTGATTAGGGATGGTATTTGAGGGTGTTGGTGTGATTAGGGATGGTATTTGGGGGTTTAGGTGTGATTAGGGATGGTATTTGGGGGTTTAGGTGTGATTAGGGATGGTATTTGGGAGTGTTGGTGTGATTAGGGATGGTATTTGGGAGTGTTGGTGTGATTAGGGATGGTATTTGGGGGTTTAGGTGTGATTAGGGATGGTATTTGGGGGTTTAGGTGTGATTAGGGATGGTATTTGGGGGTTTAGGTGTGATTAGGGATGGTATTTGGGGGTGTTGGTGTGATTAGGGATGGTATTTGAGGGTGTTGGTGTGATTAGGGATGGTATTTGGGAGTGTTGGTGTGATTAGGGATGGTATTTGGGGGTGTTGGTGTGATTAGGGATGGTATTTGGGAGTGTTGGTGTGATTAGGGATGGTATTTGGGGGTTTAGGTGTGATTAGGGATGGTATTTGGGGGTTTAGGTGTGATTAGGGATGGTATTTGAGGGTTTAGGTGTGATTAGGGATGGTATTTGGGGGTTTAGGTGTGATTAGGGATGGTATTTGGGGGTTTAGGTGTGATTAGGGATGGTATTTGGGGGTGTTGGTGTGATTAGGGATGGTATTTGAGGGTGTTGGTGTGATTAGGGATGGTATTTGGGGGTTTAGGTGTGATTAGGGATGGTATTTGGGGGTTTAGGTGTGATTAGGGATGGTATTTGGGAGTGTTGGTGTGATTAGGGATGGTATTTGGGAGTGTTGGTGTGATTAGGGATGGTATTTGGGGGTTTAGGTGTGATTAGGGATGGTATTTGGGGGTTTAGGTGTGATTAGGGATGGTATTTGGGGGTTTAGGTGTGATTAGGGATGGTATTTGGGGGTGTTGGTGTGATTAGGGATGGTATTTGAGGGTGTTGGTGTGATTAGGGATGGTATTTGGGAGTGTTGGTGTGATTAGGGATGGTATTTGGGGGTGTTGGTGTGATTAGGGATGGTATTTGGGAGTGTTGGTGTGATTAGGGATGGTATTTGGGGGTTTAGGTGTGATTAGGGATGGTATTTGGGGGTTTAGGTGTGATTAGGGATGGTATTTGGGGGTTTAGGTGTGATTAGGGATGGTATTTGGGGGTGTTGGTGTGATTAGGGATGGTATTTGAGGGTGTTGGTGTGATTAGGGATGGTATTTGGGGGTTTAGGTGTGATTAGGGATGGTATTTGGGGGTTTAGGTGTGATTAGGGATGGTATTTGGGGGTGTTGGTGTGATTAGGGATGGTATTTGGGGGTGTTGGTGTGATTAGGGATGGTATTTGAGGGTGTTGGTGTGATTAGGGATGGTATTTGGGGGTGTTGGTGTGATTAGAGATGGTATTTGGGGGTTTAGGTGTGATTAGGGATGGTATTTGGGGGTTTAGGTGTGATTAGGGATGGTATTTGGGGGTTTAGGTGTGATTAGGGATGGTATTTGGGGGTGTTGGTGTGATTAGGGATGGTATTTGAGGGTGTTGGTGTGATTAGGGATGGTATTTGGGGGTTTAGGTGTGATTAGGGATGGTATTTGGGGGTTTAGGTGTGATTAGGGATGGTATTTGGGGGTGTTGGTGTGATTAGGGATGGTATTTGGGGGTGTTGGTGTGATTAGGGATGGTATTTGGGGGTTTAGGTGTGATTAGGGATGGTATTTGGGGGTTTAGGTGTGATTAGAGATGGTATTTGGGGGTTTAGGTGTGATTAGGGATGGTATTTGGGGGTTTAGGTGTGATTAGAGATGGTATTTGGGGGTTTAGGTGTGATTAGGGATGGTATTTGGGGGTTTAGGTGTGATTAGGGATGGTATTTGGGGGTTTAGGTGTGATTAGGGATGGTATTTGAGGGTGTTGGTGTGATTAGGGATGGTATTTGGGGGTGTTGGTGTGATTAGGGATGGTATTTGAGGGTGTAGGTGTGATTAGGGATGGTATTTGAGGGTGTTGGTGTGATTAGGGATGGTATTTGGGGGTGTTGGTGTGATTAGGGATGGTATTTGGGGGTGTTGGTGTGATTAGGGATGGTATTTGAGGGTGTTGGTGTGATTAGGGATGGTATTTGGGGGTGTTGGTGTGATTAGGGATGGTATTTGGGGGTGTTGGTGTGATTAGGGATGGTATTTGAGGGTGTAGGTGTGATTAGGGATGGTATTTGAGGGTGTTGGTGTGATTAGGGATGGTATTTGAGGGTGTTGGTGTGATTAGGGATGGTATTTGGGGGTGTTGGTGTGATTAGGGATGGTATTTGGGGGTGTTGGTGTGATTAGGGATGGTATTTGAGGGTGTAGGTGTGATTAGGGATGGTATTTGAGGGTGTTGGTGTGATTAGGGATGGTATTTGAGGGTGTTGGTGTGATTAGGGATGGTATTTGGGGGTTTAGGTGTGATTAGAGATGGTATTTGGGGGTTTAGGTGTGATTAGGGATGGTATTTGGGGGTTTAGGTGTGATTAGAGATGGTATTTGGGGGTTTAGGTGTGATTAGGGATGGTATTTGGGGGTTTAGGTGTGATTAGGGATGGTATTTGGGGGTTTAGGTGTGATTAGGGATGGTATTTGGGGGTTTAGGTGTGATTAGGGATGGTATTTGGGGGTTTAGGTGTGATTAGGGATGGTATTTGGGGGTGTTGGTGTGATTAGGGATGGTATTTGAGGGTGTAGGTGTGATTAGGGATGGTATTTGAGGGTGTAGGTGTGATTAGGGATGGTATTTGAGGGTGTTGGTGTGATTAGGGATGGTATTTGAGGGTGTTGGTGTGATTAGGGATGGTATTTGGGGGTGTTGGTGTGATTAGGGATGGTATTTGGGGGTGTTGGTGTGATTAGGGATGGTATTTGAGGGTGTAGGTGTGATTAGGGATGGTATTTGGGGGTGTTGGTGTGATTAGGGATGGTATTTGAGGGTGTAGGTGTGATTAGGGATGGTATTTGAGGGTGTTGGTGTGATTAGGGATGGTATTTGGGGGTGTTGGTGTGATTAGGGATGGTATTTGGGGGTGTTGGTGTGATATTAGGGGTGGTACTGCTGTTCTAAGAACATTTTATTTACCTGAATGTGTTTTAATGGTGTTTATCTCATTGTGTGTGTGTGTATGTGTGTGTGTGTGTGTGTTACAGTTTGGTCTAAGAACAGTAAGCCGGTCCACACCACCATCCTGAACCCTCACATCCACCTGATTGGGGACGAGGCCGCCTGCATCGCTTACATCCGCATCACGCAGTACATCGACACCAACGGCACGCCGCACTCCGCCCAGTCCGAGGAGTCGCGCGTCTGGCACCGGCGCGACGGGAAATGGCAGATCGTTCACTTCCACCGCTCCGGAGCGCCCTCTACCATCACCAAGTAATAATGCACTACATCCTGTACTTCTGATTCATATAGGACACCACCAAAAGTATCTGGACACCTGCATCTATAACAGCCACGTCTCCAGATTTTGGAGTGCACCTCTAAAGGATCTGTGCCCATTCTGGTAAAGGGTTCGTTACAGAAGTGTGGCACTGATGGGAAATTTAATAGGGTTGAGGTCAGGGCTCTGTGTGGGTCACCAGACTCAGGATAAAGGCCTTCCCCAAACTGTTTCCACAATAAACATCCAATAATAAGAAGAGGTGTCTAAAAACTTTTGGTCTTGTAAAGTGAGTCCACAAGTATATGGGGTATTCACAATCTGTGTGTGTGTGTGTGTGTGTGTGTGTGTGTAGTTGAGCTGCAGAGCTGGTGGTAACAGAAGTGTGATATATTCCGGTGGTCCTGCTGTTCTGCGAGCTGATTGGACACCAATGGAGCTGCCTGACTACCCACAATCCTTTGCTTCCCATCTCACACATGAGCATCTAGGATTGAGTTCATCACACACACACACACACACACACACACACACACACATTAACACTAGGTGCACAACATGCGCTGTGTCAGTCTTCTGTAGATGCTACAAAGAAATTGTGCAAAAAATATGAATCATGAGTGGAATTAAATATTATTTGTTATATTTATTGATTATTTAAATGTAAAGGTTGTTTATCAGGCTGCCGGCGTGGTGAGGGATCAAATCCCCTCCCGAAACTACAAACGTTTTTGTTCTGCAGGGGTTTGTTTACACTTCCATCATTAAACTCATTAATGTGCTTCATTATTCACACAGATCAAACACGGGTGTGGAAGTGTTGGCGCGCATGCTAACATCCCATTAAAACGTTCATGGAACAGTGGTCTTTCACCAAGGTCTGCAAGAAAACACAAGCGCTCACTAATACTGAGAGGAACTTTAGAGGCTTTTCTGCTCTGAATCAGTATTTTGAAGGTTGTATGAAAGATTGTTTCTCCTCACAGCAGCAGGAGCCTCTAAAGATTTAAAGCTCGCTCGACTGTGAGAAGTCTCGCTCCTGTTCCATTAGCTTATGATTATTGATTACGTGTGGAAATGACACATAAACGTACTCAGCCTGAGACCTGAGATTAAAGTTTGGGTTTCTTCTCGACCTTGACTAGAGACCACTGTTCCATGTAATTACAGGTGCAGACAGCGAGCACTCCAGTGGATACAGGACATGATACACACTCACTTCTACTCTGAACTATTCTAATCGTTTTGTTTTTGCTGTTTGGGAAATATAAACAATAAACAACAACTAAGGTAAAATCAAGGTGTTTAGAATCCCGTCCAATCAGGAGAGGTTTCGAACAAAAACACAGTAAAGAAACAAACCCTAAAAATGTTAAACACACATTTAAAGCTGCACTGAGAGTGATTATTATTATAATATTTCTGTTATTTACGTTTCTCATGGAGTGGCGCTTCCACAGTTCTTCCTGTAGAGGGCGCTGTTGCTTTGCTTTATTCATGCTTTACTATAGAACCACACCCTGGTATTATAAATCAAACACAAATCATTCATTTCCACAGTGAGACGAAGCAGATTTGCAATAAACTAAAAGATCTTTTTATTCCAACTACAAACCAGACAAGATTTCTCTGATTGTTCGACATTGTAAGATATTATTCATTGATCACATCAGTCAGTACTCTCACTGCATGGCCGCCGCTTCAGTTTACTTCAAATTAAAATTAGTATTTCAAGTGAAATGAACTTGTTTTATTTGTGAGTGTGGAAGAATCAGGTTGCAGTAAATATAGTTTGTGATACGTGCTGGTGAAATAGATTATGTTTCCACGACTGTACAGATGAATTATTATCATGTAATTACATTCTCCTGCCAGCATGTGGCGCACATCACATATATTTATACACATCTGTGTTTTATATTGGGTAAAGAATTGTGACGCGCTTCACCCCGCATACAGCTCTTTTTAATCTACTATTCTACATCACGAGGTTATCAGGGTTGTTGTTTATATATTTATTCATGTATTTATTTTATTACCTCCAAGAAATATAGATCTGAAAAATAGCTGTGCAGTTTATTTGTGACCCGTTTCACCCAGCGTACAGGTCATTAATAAATGAAAGAAAAGGCTGCATACAGTACAGTGAATTGTGCAACACTTTACCCAGCATACAGGTTACAATAATGCTTTATATATAATTTAACTTATTAACGTATTAATGATATATAGATTTATAGCTTTATAAATCACCTATATCTATATCAGATGTTTAGAATATTTTGATTCATTACAAATATACTAATTTATTACACATACATTAAATATATCACTTATAAATACATGATTTTATTTATGAATACAAGAGTTTATCTGCTACATACCTGATCTATTAACATTATATATTCATTTATCAAGCTCAGTATTTATTTATTATTAAATATGTACAAATGTTGATTCTTGTTTTCTCTTGTATAAGTTTCCAAATGTGCATCAGTTTTATTATTTCATGTTTTATTTGTATTAAAAGGTATAATAATGATAATATTCAGTGTTTTTGGGGTTGATGGAGCCCTCACTGTTCAGTTAGGTTTTGGTTTTAGCCGATCAAATGAATGTAACACGATTTTACTGCACAGAGGAGTTTTAATCATTGTAGGAAGGATGATGATGGTTTAATTTTACACTGTAGGGACGGTTTGGTTCATTTACAGTCCATGGCAGGGGCCCTAAACCTCGGGGTCGAGGCTTCCATGAGGGCCCCAGCATGGTTCCTTAATGTTCTTATACAGGACTGACAGAGCAGAAAAGTACGTATAAAATGAATTAAATAAAGAATAAATGATGGAGGGATTTACATGAGCGGGTGATGACGGGCTCTTCTGCCCCTCTTCAGCACACAGTTGGGATTTTGGACTGTTCATCAGTCTGAGTGAGATGTGTCCGGTGTGTGTAAACCTTAACTTTCACACACACATTCAATAACTTTATCTCACATGTGTTAATAATAATAAAGATTCGAGTGAGTAAATCAGGATGGATGGTTTCCGCTCTGTGAGAAGATGAACTGGAACTCCTCTGTGACACCGATGACCTTTAACCTCTTGTACTGTTTCTAACTGTTGGATGGTGGTGCATGCTGCACGTTTCTTTTTGTAACGACTGTGACGTTCTCGTTTTATAAGAAGCTTGTGAATAAAAGCACAGAAATATGAATTATGTTTATGCTTATGGATTTATAGGAGTGATCTGTGATTTTATTGCTTGATTGTGGTTTACATATTATGTTTATAATGTGCAGCATAATTATCATCAGTATTACACGTGTGTGACATCATAAATGATACACATATATTGATTGAGTTCTGAACACGAGTGTGTGTGTGTGTGTGTGTGTGTTTTAAATTGACCTTTCAGCTCATATTTACAGTGTTCAGGGCACAAACTCCACACCTGTATTATTTATTATTATTAATATTATTATTACTATTATTATTATGATTATTGCTATTATTATTATTATTAATATTGCTATTATTATTATTACTATTATTAATATTATTAATAAAATTAATATTATTTTTATTATTATTGCTATTATTTTTAATATTATTATTATTATTGCAATTATTATTATTATTATTGATATTATTATAATTGTTATTAATAATAGTTATTGAAAGTTTATAGTTGAGGTGTAATTTTACAAACTAATAAAATGACTCTTGATGAAGCTGAATATTAGAACCTTGGTAAAAACATGCACTTGTATAAAACAGGGCTGGGTGGGGGGTGTAAACTTTTGCACACGACTGTGTGTGTAATTTGTTTTGCAGTTACATGATGTGTGTAGAATAATGAAGAGCATTTCCGGTATCACAATCTCTCTCTCTCTCTCTCTGGTTCAGATCAAAGTGGCTTCTGCTTCACTTCCTGTTACAGGTGAACTGGTCCAACAGGTCTTACATAATGGAGAGTGTGTGTGTGTGTGTGTGTGTGTGTGTGTGTGTGTGTGTGTGTGTGTGTGTGTGTGTGTGTGTGTGTGTGTGTGTGTGTGTGTGTGTGTGTGTGTGTGTGTGTGTGTGTGAGGAGGAGGTGGAGTTCTTTTTAGACTGCGCTGAGTTTCCTGTTCACCTTCACACTTCTCTGTAACTCCGCTGTACACACACACACACACACACACACACTCTCTCTCTCTCTCTCTCTCTCTCTCTCACACACACACACACACACACACTCACTCTCTCTCTCTCTCTCTCTCTCACACACACACACACACACTCACTCTCTCTCTCTCTCTCTCTCTCACACACACACACACACACACACTCTCTCTCTCTCTCTCTCTCTCTCTCTCACACACACACACACACACACACTCACTCTCTCTCTCTCTCTCTCTCTCACACACACACACACACACACTCTCTCTCTCTCTCTCTCTCTCTCTCTCTCACACACACACACACGGATCAGGTTTTAGGGTTGGTGTGTGTGTGTGAGTGACGGTGTATGAAGGTGCAGCAGGAGCTGATCTGTAATCATGGTAGGAAACTGTTTTCATTTTACAACCTTTCGATAAAACACCTGAAAAATGTGTGTGTGTGTGTGTGTGTGTGTGTGTGTGTGTGTGTGTGTGTGTGTGTGTGTGTGTGTGTGTGTGTGTGTGTGTGTGTGTGTGTTGTTTACTTGTGAGTATAAGTTCAGTTAGTTGGGCGTGTTGACTGTTAGCTTCTTTTGACTAAAACAAACACACACAGGTATGTTCAGGTATGTTGGTTTGGAATGAGAAGGTGGGGATTTCAGTTCTTGTTTGTTTGTTTGTTTGTTTGTGTGTGTGTGTGTGTGTGTGTGTGTGTGTGTGTGTGTGCTGACCACCCTTGTTCTGAGGAATGAACCCAGTTTACTGAGTGCACTTAAAATTGCTCAGCAAACACTGATTATTCTCTAGTCCAGCTGAATGAATGATCTGTTAATTAAATGGACATAAATCCCTTGGGGGTGTCCACACACTTTTGGTCTGAATTGTTTTTATTAGCTCTGTGTGTTTTATTCTCTCAATGGCCTGAAATGATTCGCAGCAGATTCAATTCTAAACGATTCCGTACTGAATCATTCCTGGAAAAGGTTCCAGTAGTACTGATCCTGGTTCCTACAGAGAGTGAAGTCCACGTACATTCATGCTTATGGACCTGATCTGGTTCTGATCCGGTTCCTTGTGCTGCGTGTTGAATCTCTTATTCGTCGTTTTCTAAACGTTTCTATGTTCAGGAGGGCGGCACCGTGGCTCGGTGGGTAGCACTGTCGTCTCACAGCAAGAAGGTCCTGGGTTCCATCCCCAGTCCGGGAGCTCCGGTTTCCTCCCACAGTACAGAGGCGTGTAAGTGAGGTGAACTGGAGACACAAAATAGTTCATGACTGTGTTTGATATTAAAATCTTGTGTAACATGACGTTAAAATTTGAATAAATAAATAAATAAATAAAATGTAAGGAGCCACAATATGTAAAAGATTTCTTATTCTGCATCCGTCCCAACTTTTTTGGAGTCTGTTACAGCATCAGATTCTGAACGTGTTTCTGAATTAGAATGAAGTTGATCGGTGAAACATTGGAAATCTTTTCTTTCTACTTTTAGCAGTTAAATAAAGATTTAAGAGAATTAAAACATCATTTCTTTTTACTGCCTTTTACTAAACGTCCTGAGTTTTGTATGTTCTCCCTGTTTCCTGTGTCTGTCCGGGTTTCCTTTGTGAAAGATTGACTGGGTCAGAGGGTGACGGGGTGACGGGAGGATTTTAAACCGGTCGATCCGCTTCACGCTCCAACTTTCAAAAATTTTACTTTGAGAACTGAAAACAATCATGAATTTTAACTCGTTCAGTCCAACCACTTCATCCTGGTCAGGGTCACAGAGGGGCTGAAGCCACCCCAAGCACTGAGTGTCCTGGACAGGGTGTGGAACCTGGACCGTGATGTCCAATAAGCTCACGATCAGGCGTCCAAACACTTCTGTTGTGATGCAGTAATGAAGCGCTGAAGGTTCACCGGGACGGACGTGAAGTTCTCAGACCTGAAACTTTGTAGATCTCAGTGACCTTGGTTTTATCAACACACGTCATGAAGCTCCAGCAGAACCTTCAGCTCTGACTGGTTTAAACCTTTCTGCTCCCAGTTAGAACGACGGAAACAGTTCAGTCATCTGGGTGGGACGCAGTGAAGCTTTATAAAGATCTCCTCCTCGTTCTCACTCACAGCTTCATCCTCCACGAGTTCTGAACATGGATTTATTTTCCGTCTCTTTGTTTCAGACCTGCAGGATTTTCCTCTGCTGGATTGGAGTGGTGGTGTTGGCGTCGGTCACCGTGTGTCGAGGTACGTCTGCATTTACATCCAAATCTAAACAAAGCTTTTATTTCTTTTATGATTGTTTACATTTCTGAAGAACCGCTTCTCTAAAACCTCCAGAACTGTACATGTAGAAGTTCTGAGATGTTTCTGCTTCTGTGTTTGTGTTAGCAGAACTGCCGCTCACTGGATGCTTTCGGTTCCTCCAACCGTTCTGTGTAAACTTTAAAGAAACAGATAAACTAAAATCAGCTCATCACAACGTCCCTCAGATCAGATCTGATCTCCTCCTGATCTGAGTCTGTAGGAGTTTATACACTGAGCTGCTGATTAAATAATCACACACACACACACACACACACACAGGTGTATGCAAAAGTTTGTGCACCCCGGGAAAGTCACATATTTTAATGTTTTTTAGACTGAAAAGAAAACAAACCAGTTCTGAAGGTTTTAGTGCAGATTTTGGTGCTGGTGTTTGTGGAGTAAAGCCTGTCCGGTTGAGGACACTCTGCTGTGGGTTGTGGTTTCTGTTTTGCTGTAACAGTGTGTTCCGTCACACAGTAACACACACTTACCCTCCCAAAACTGCATATAGTCTCAGTCTGGTATTCCCCTCTGTTCTTCATACCGAATTATTTCAACTTCACACACACACACACACACACACACACACACACACACACACACACACACACACACACACACACGGAACTGTGAGGGTGTTGGTCTGTTTTGAGACTGCTGCATCATGTCATCCTGTGGTTTGTCTGTACTAAAACAGAACCAAAACCAATAACATGGGTTAGTGTGTGTGTGTGTGTGTGTGTGTGTGTGTGTGTGTGTGTGGGTGTGGGTGTGGGTGTGGGTGAGTGTGGGTGAGTGTGTGGGTGAGTGTGTGGGTGAGCTGGTTTACTGTAAGTGCTCACACAATAACCTCAAACTTACACACACACACACACACACACACACACACACACACACACACTGCTGGTGAGATTAAACCAGTGCTGAACATTCATGCTTTCAGTAAGTCAATGATAATAGACTATGGGATGAATTGGAACTGTGCTGGGGTCAGTTACACTTGCCCACCACTGCTAAGATGTGGGTTCGAATTTCAGTAGGTGGTGTTGAACGGTCGGGCATCTACACAGGCATGATTGGCTGTGTGTGTGTGTGTGTGTGTGTG
>NC_086003.1:165000-197500 GCF_030014385.1 Trichomycterus rosablanca
ATTCTGGTGTAATTTTATATTTTCTGTTTGTTTTCCCCCTGTTTTCATCCCAGTTGAGTCCTGATCATATTTTACCTCCACACCTGACACACACACCCCGGCCCACACGTGTGCAGTACTGACCGCTTCTTTTCACCTGCACCGGGGTTCATACGGATATCTGTATCACGCACGGAGAGTCATGCACTGATCTCCATTATTGTTATTAACATGTTCATGTAGCTCAGTCCTGACTTAATCCAAGTCCTGATTGGACAGAGATCAGATTTTCTGTTTTATTCTGTTTGATGTAAATAAGTGTGTTCATGTGTAAATAATTTATATTATGATTCATTAGGAGGGAAATGTGAGTATTATTATGGGCTTTTTAACTTTTTAATTGTGTTTTTAACATTTTTATATATTATACATGTTTATAAACCTGAAGCTTTTTGGTGATGTATTTATTTTAAATTATTAGTGTACAGACACGTTATATTAACCTCCATGATTATTAAAAACTAATAAAATAATCCTCATTTTTAACAGATCAGAATTTGACTGAGTTTCCTTGCGGGCTGTGGAAGAGCCCACTGTTCCATGTTCATTTAATGGGTGCAATCAAACTAGTCCTGTTTACATGGGCATAAAGAATAAACAGTATGTACAGTATGATTGTGTGTGATCTGTAGTAAACAAGTGCATTATACAGGTGATGTTAGTGCTCTGTTCTCCAGCAGGGGTCGCCAGTGTGCTGTAATCATGTCTAACACTACCTTTGTAAATTGTTGTAACTTTATAATTAAATGATCATTTTTAATATAAAATCAGCAGCTTGGATTATAATGTGTCATCAAGAATTCACTTTATTTTTCTCAGTCTGGATTAAACACAGATGAAAAGTGGTGAAGAATCGATGTTCTGCTGCAAAGGCGGTGAATCAGTTTCTCACCCAGTAGATTTTAGTTGGTTTGATTTGTTTTAGTTTGATCTTGAGGTGTTAATATTATCAGAACTATTCATCAGGGGAACTAAATTGCTTTTATGTTGAGCTGTAAGGAGCCTAAATAAGTTAATCGTGGGTGTTCACAGCCAATCGAGCTTTACATCAGCACGGGTTTAGAGGTTCTTACTCTTTCTTTATTTATGTAATCAGCAAACAAACTTCAGTTGAGCTTCAAGCTCGTGATTTTGTATCCTAGCTGCCTCCAAGCCCTCAACCATATAGTAAAAACAATATAAAGCTTGCTCGACTGTAGACAGACATGTTTTTGGTTGCTGTTGGATTACATTTGACCAGGTTGCTTAGAGATGGTTGTGTTTTTCACACATCTGATCTCAGCAGATCTGTACAGAGCTTCCTAGACTTTCTCTCAGTAACACTGGTGCCTCAGATAAACTCACCCTGTTTATGTTTGTACCGAAGAATCATCAGGAGGCCACGAGACGAAGTTAAAGGACATTAGAACGTTCATCTGCACCACAGGAATGAAGCTGCTGTCTGTATATTTTTGATCCAGTTAAAAAACAATAAATCTAAATATTTTAGAATAAAATCTTAGTTTTAATTATTCAGTCACAGAGAAACAACATCTGCAGAAATCATTAAAATCCCACAACCGCAATAGAATCTCATAAACAGTTTGGGGAAGGCCCATAAACATGCTGAGTGTTCAGAAAATAATTTGATAATCTTGAGAAAATGATTCTTTAGTAATATTAATGACATCAAATAAAACGATTATCATGAGAAACGAACAGAAATAAATGAGGAGGAAATAAAAGATAAAACATCCACGTGTCGTTCAGGAGCTTCAGGAGAAACCAGCTGGATCCTCTCCATGAGGAACTTTATTATCTGAGGATCTTCTGCATCACTGCCAGCACGTCCCAAAACATAAAGTCAAACCACATAAAGGTGAAACCACCAAGAGTCGACGTCATCATGTGATTTATCAGTTTTGTTCCCTCAAATCTTTTCACATCATCTGTAACGGAGGTGTCTCATTTACAGCACGTCCTGTCCACTTATTTTTTGGACATGTGCTTCTTCATCCGCTCGACTTCCACCTGAGAGAGATGCAAAGTAATACAGCGCTCAGAATCTTACAGAATCCCACAATGCATCACTATATCGATCACAATATTCATGACATGCAGGTGTTTGACTGTGTCCTGTATGCTAAACAGGGTGTGTGATTTGGGACGTGTCCTCTGCATTTATTTCTTTATTACCTGCAGCGACAGGCGCATTTTCTTCTCCTCATCCAGCTCATTTATCAGCAGCTTTATGTCTTTCCTGCAGGACAAATACATTCACATTTAATCCAGTTCTATAGTCTATAGGCTTGTTTAGAACTCCAAAAAAGTTGGGACAGGAGATAAAATGCAAACAAAATCAGACAGCAGTGATCCGATCTGTAAACCGTCCATTAGAGGAATTAAATAGAAAACAGAACAATAAAAGATCTAAACGTGATAGATTTCTGTAAATACACACTGATCTCTTATTTATTTACCTGCAACTCATTCCAAAAAACTTGGGACTTTGCTTGTCGCTTTTGAACAGAATCGCCTCATAAACTGAGATTATCAAAAGACTCATAATAATTAGTGCTGATTAATGTGTGATTGTGGAAGGTATCGTCACTGCATCACTTTCACTTCAGTCCCACATCTGGTTCAACACCAGCTTGTGGTTCCAAACAAACCAAACTGAAGGTCCAAGGGACGCCGCGGTGGCACAGCAGTCTAATCCGCTAACACACTAAAGCCAAGTCTCAACTATCGGGTTCCAGGCACACAGTGACAGGCGCTTAATAGATATACTCTACTGTCTATCTACTGTCCGGTTGAGGAATCAGAAGAGAGTAGCGTGGTCCTCCATACATAAGATAAGATAATCCTTTATTCTACATGCTGAGGTTCTATGTAAGAATTTATAAATGTTGGGGACACATATATCATGTAGCCAGCAGAGGTCGCCCCAGTGCACGAGGGAATGAAGCATATCTAAACTGGGACGATGTGAAATGGAAAAAACATACAAACAAGAAGCCCTAATTGAGCTCAAACATGAATACAGAGGGGTGTGTTTACTTTCTGCTCTTCTACAGCAATGTTACCTCAGAACATACACACACACACACACACACGTACTTGTGTTGAGTTCTGAGCAGTTCCAGTTCATCCCTGACGTCCCCCAGCTCCATACTGAGTCTCTGTAAAGTCGGAGGTCCATCAGGGGGTGGACGAGGTTTGGGAACAGGTGAGGGAGCATCAGGTGATTTCAGGAGGGAGATAAGTGAGGACACAGAGGGACTGGGAGACATGGAGGAACTTGAGGAGGCTTCTGAGGATGGTAAGACTTCTTCTGGCTTTGGAGGAGTAGCTTCCTGTTAAAAGCAGAACATTAAAATACAATATGTGGACACTTGACCATGGCATGCCATTCACAAACCATGGTCATCTTTCTGGAGTTTGTGGATTGAAAACCTCCACTCTTCTGAAAAAATGTGTCTGTGGGAATTTGTGCCCATTCCATAAACAAATGTGGTCAGACACTTCATATGAAATCCTGGCTTCAATGTTCCAACTCATCTCATGGTTAAGGTCAGGGTTCTGTGGGTCACTGGATTTACTTAATACCAAACTAATTATACTATTTGCTTGTCATGCTAAAATGAGAAAGGGTCTTCCCCAAACTATTCCTATAAGGTTGAAAGCATCTGCTACAAATAAGCTGATATGTCTGAACTCAATAATAAGTTGGGGTGTCCACATACTTTTGGCCGTAATATGTACATGAAATGCATCACAATATGGAAATGTTTAAAGTTTTTCCTGTATTTTGGTCATCAGATAGCGAGAAAGGTTCAACACGGCTAAGTATTTAAGGTGGAGATATAATTAAGGTGGAGGTGTATTTAAGGTGGAGGTGTATTTAAGGTGGAGGTGTATTTAAGGTGGAGTTTTGGTATATACTGTACATGTGTGTATCTCACTGTGTTTTCTGTAGGCGTTTCTGAGAAGTTGTAAAGGAATTTGAGAGCAGAAATATCAGGTTCCTGCAGCGTTACATTCAGACGTTCCAACACTTCAACCTGCAGAGACGAAACATCACAGCGCTGCTTAATCTCGCTCACAAAGAGCTGCAGAAGTTCATGCTCTCTTAAACTCTCACAACAGCTATTGCTACATGAATCTGGTGGCTAGCACATGCTTCCTTGGAGAATGTGTAACCAACCACATCTTTAGAAATGCAGTTTGGAGATGCTAAAATGGTAGCAGTAGCAGAACTAACACACCAGTCATGACAAGGCTGATGGATAAACTGGTGTAAGATGGACAATTTTTATTTTATTTGGCTAAAATTGCATATTGATAACATTCTTTATCCTGCACTAGTTTTATAAATGACAACGTCCACCAATAAATAATCTGCTTCTAAACATCCACACTAACAACAAACACACGTTATATCTGATTACAGAGCTGATTACTGTAAATAATCAGTCTAACACACTTACTGACATGATTAGACAAGGTTTGGTCCTCCGGAGCACACGGTTCACTATCCGCTGCTGATATGATGCCTTTAAATATTTCAATTTCTTTCAAAACAAACAAAGAAAATGAAAAAAAAAACAATGAATACATTATTATTGATGACAGACTACAACACGGAACACAGGTAGAACTGAAACACCTCCTGATTTGTTTTGTTTTGCATATTTGTTTTGCACACTGAAAGCTTTCAGATCCTAAAACCACGTCATATAAAACAAGAGCTCGAGGAAACACAAGACTAAAATGTATTAATAATGAATCATTTTATTTATTATTAGAGAAGGTTATTAAACACCTATATCACCTGTAATATAAAAAGCAATTGACCCCTTAAACTTAATAACTGCTTTTGCCACCTTTAACAACAACAACCAAACACAAAACCTGAA
This sequence comes from Trichomycterus rosablanca, assembly GCF_030014385.1. NCBI lineage: Eukaryota > Metazoa > Chordata > Actinopteri > Siluriformes > Trichomycteridae > Trichomycterus > Trichomycterus rosablanca. The sequence goes on from NC_086003.1 coordinate 169,938, forward strand.
GTGACCACCTGAAGTTCAGTCTTTTACATCACTGTAGAGGAATTGAGCTCATTTTACTTCTTGTTACAGAATTTTATTTGTAATTTCTGTTTCTGGTGCTGCGTGTTGAGAGCTTACATCTTCTTCACATGGTAAACTGGAACTGATCATTTATAAACAGGTTCTACAGGTTGTCTGATATTAACTTTGGTCTAAAGGTCTAAAACAATTGTGTGACAAATATGCAAAAATAGCAGAAATCAGGAATTATTTGTATTTTTCACATCACTACATGACAGTATATTGTGTAATCCAGTATCGGCTCATTACTGGTGTGATTAAGGACAGAATGGTGATTACCAGTGGAGCTGTGGTTCCCCATCGAAAACAAATCACCTGCAGTAAAGTGAAAATAAAAATAAAAGCATCTTTAGCGTATTTAGATGTCATTTCTATGTCAACATGGTAAAACACTATTACTTATATAATATACATTTTGGCGAGGTTCATATCCTGTTCCTATTCTGGTGCAACACCATAATAATGCCAGTGTTAATGGAATGGTATGACCAGCAAGCTTATGGTTAGATGTCCAAATGTTTTAGGCTATATTGTGTACTAGTTCATGGATTATTAATGATTTAGCATATTAGTAACTGCTAATGAAAACTAACTGTAGAATTTACCAGAACATTTCTACAATGATTGAGCAAGTGTGAGCAGGTGCAAAAAATATTGTATTATTTTGCTGTTTTATTTTTCATTTGATATAAATCTGTATCAGGATAATTAGTATAATAATAATTTGCATCATATTTCGTGTTTTTTGCTTTTTAAAGGGTTTAAAAGTATTAAAATGAGCCAGGTTAAAAAGCAGTACTGTCTCTTTAAGAGATCTGTGTGACTGGCTGGTTCCCGCCTTTTCTCTGTCAGTCAGAGCTGAGGGGAGAAAACTGTGGAGGAGCTGCTTCATATAAAACACGAATAAAACATTAAATATTCATAAATATTCTTCATAAACGGGCTTAATGAACAGTTTTAGGCATATTTAATGTTTTAGAATTGTTTTTGTTTGGTTTTGTGGTTGGTAAAGTGAGTTTATGTTGAGTGAGTTAGGTAAGTTAGTCATCAGCTTTAAGCAGAGAAGTTAAGATGAATGAACATGAATAATATATTCTAGTGTCTCAGGTTTTACATTGTGTTTTTACAGTGACATCCAAATGTTTTTATCTTTTACAAAACAAGACAATAAATAAACAAGGCAACATTAATGACTTCTTTATAATTGGTAGCTGAGAGAAGTTGTGTGGTAGTACAGAACCACTTCATACCTTGTAACTCAACGTCCCCTAAACTCAAAATCTTGAAAACTCGACGCCCTTCGTCGAGAAATTTGTACCTTAAACTCAACGTGTGTGCGACAGCTGCTTTGCTCAGCACTCTGCGGTACAACGTCATGCGAATCTTGAGACTAAAATATCTGCAGCTCCACGGGACCATGGACGCATTAACAGGTTCCCCAAACATCCTTATGCGGAAAAATACCTCGAAACTCAACGTCTTTAAAACTCAACACCACTCCCAGAACCAACTGACGTCCAGTATCAAGGTACCGCTGTACTAAATCAATCAACCAATCGAGTCAGTTGTTTATTGTTTACACAGCAGTAACATTTAGTTAGTGATGTTTCATTCACTTAAGGGTAAAATGGATGAAAAATTACATTTAATTAAACCCTGGATGATGGCACCTCTACCACTAGGGGTACGCATCTCTAATGCTAGCCTGACCAGTTAAAATAGCATATATATGTATATATGTACTCAGTGCTTGATCAGCATGTTCCTCAGCCTTCAGATGTTCACTGAGTGGTCAGCGATCCAATGGCTCTCACACACAGTTATAAATAACTGGACATGCGTAACTGTACACCACTGTCAGTGTGACTATTATCAGCGCTAAGTTTAGCTGAGAACAACATGCAGGCAGAGCAGCACTCCTGTTTATTCATAATAAAACCATAAACAGTTTCATTTCCCACATTTCTACAGATCCTGCATTAACACTCACCGGTCTGATTAGGTCCAGAATCAGTCCAGAACATCAGATCTGAAGAGAACGGAGAGATTTAGCACGGAGGACAGAGGGTCAGTAACGTGTCCAGCAGTAAATGCAAACACAGATGGAGAATAAAGATTCTTACCCCCGTGTGGCTGAAAATGTAGAACATGGGTTCACGTCCTAACACTCTTCAGTCTCCTCTCAGGGTTAGTGTTGATTAGCCATATCTGTTCTCACACTTCTCTCAGGGACAATCGTGGTTCTTCTTAAGCTCTGCAGTGACACTGTGGGTACAGGACTGCCCCCCCCCCCTTTAATCACCTTTTTATGGACACACACATAGAGTCTCAGTCCCTTGCAGAGGCAACTGTCCTGTGGGTGCAATTTAGCAGGGGTGACACTGCCCTATTGTGGCCAATGCGTGGAAGTGGGCGAGTATGCACCAATCTAATAATTAACTCTCATTTTCAGTGCTACATCATAAAGTATGTGCACTCCTGGTTGTGATTATTTTTTGGTTATAGTTTGGACTAAAACCAAGTTGTTATGGCCAGACGTGTTACAGGCAGTACCCACCAACAATGGTGCAGTAAGACAAGTCACAGACCCATCATGGGTTGTTGGGCAGTCAAGACTCTTTGATGCCAGGGTACATGCAGGCTTTGGCGTATGGTACAGACCAACTGAAGATCTACTGTGGATCAAACTGCAGATGATTTTAGTCCTGGTGATGAGGTGAATGTGGCACAACACACAGAGCATCAAACCCTTTTGTGCCAAAGTCCCCATGGTAACTCTTGTCCACCGTCCACAGCACCTATGATGGGCACGCAGACATTGGACGAAGATCGACTGGTCAGACAAAACCTCGCAGGTCAGATGCTAAAGGACCTGCAGGCAACGTCCTGGTGTCAGATACGACAGAACTTCATTAGATGTCCCCAGATCAGAGTGTACAGCATGTTTGGTGAGTGGTTCTAATGTTTTGGCTTATCAGTAAAGGTGGAAACAGTAAGAACATCCGTGGATTTGGGCGGGGTAACAATAAAACACACAAAATGACCAACATTTAATGAAAATATTATTCAAAACAAGTAAGAAAAACGTTTTATACAGCAGAAATAAAAAAATAACAACATATTAGGACTCAAAAAATCAACTACTAGCAAAATATGAATATATCAGAACAGAGCATGTACAAAATACTAAAATATAGGAATGACACTCGTAATGATGCTAATGTAGCTGCACTACTAAACAATGAGCTTAATATGTGTTAATATGTTAAGTGAAGATAATGATTATAACAATTACTGTTTTATTATTAGATTTAACATAAAATCTCTTAATATTGTAAATATTTTTCAGTACATTACAGTAAATTCAGTAAATAAACTGTATTTTGTGTAAAAGTTTGTTCTTTAAAGAAGATGAGTTCACATACGTACTCATAAAAACAACAAAACATGAAGTTTGCCAAACGGTGCACAAACTTTTGCATTCGATTGTGTATTTACTGTGTATTTACATTGATTTCTTATATTTTTAACATCAAATATATAATCAAACAACTGTCCAGATATTTGGATTTTTAAATGTAAAAAAATAAAAAATATAAAAAAATATATAAAAATAGTTTGTCAGCACCGAGATATGAAACCAAAGATGTGAGGGAGTGTTTGAGTTGAGTGTTTTGATGATGAAGATCTCGACTGTAAGTTGGTTGCAGGTATGAGCTCAAATGTATTTACTGCACCACACAAACTCGAGTCTCTAAATACTTTTATACAAAAAGTTTGCAAAGTAAATATAAGAATAAAGCACCAGAATATAACCACAATACGGCTAACAACTCAAACTGTGATTCCACCACAAGCTGCTTGTTGCTGACTGTGTTACAGAAACATAAACATGAATGTATTAGTGGAGGAAGTTATAATTTTGTATATGTGGAAAAGCTTTGAACTAAAATCTGAAGCGGCTCTGTTGGATTTGTGTGTGTGTAGTTCTGAGTGTTTGTGTGCTGAACGTGTAGATGAACCATGATGAGATGGAGCTGGACCATGGTATATGGATCAGTAGATCTGGTAGTTATTGGACTGGGTTAGTGGACGCTGATCTTCTGGTGTTTGGTCTCGTGGATCCTGGTTTGATTTGTTGAAAACAAACTTGACTGATGAAAAATTCTCCTTCAGCTCCTGATGAAGGTTCTTATACTGCTGCTGCTGAGAGAGAATACCATCCATTCATTACAATTCTTCATTATTACATTACTTATTCTTCTGTTAACCAATATCAGATTTTGATCAGGACTCTGCTGGTGACTTCTCTGTGTACATATAAATAGTGCTAGTTTGACTGCATCCATTAAAATGTTTGCAGATAATAAAAAGTAAACATCTGTACTATCTCCGACCTGCTCCGAGGTTTCAGGCAGCAGCGTGTTGATGGTCTGGACGATCTTTCCGAAGGTTGGACGTGAGTTCGGATCCAGATTCCAGCACATCATCATGATCTGATACCTGGGGGAGAATTCCAGCTCGTTTTACTTCCTACTGAGGTTTAATACGACCGTAATATTATATAATATTTATTATTTATTATTTATTAACTCACATCTCTGGAGGAGCAAAATCAGGATGTGACATCTGATAGCCGTCCTTAATCATCTCATAGAACCTGGCGTCGACCTTCACATCAGGATACGGACTTCTACCTGTAATAATAATATTAATAATAATATTAATAATAATAATATTACTATTACTACTACTAATAATGATGCAACAGTAATAACAACATTAATAACAATAATAATATAATAATAATACTGTAGTGATAATAATAATAATAATAATAATAATAATAATGATAAAATAATAGTAATAATAATAATAATAAATAATAATAATAAAATAATAATAATAATAATAATCAAATAGTAATAATAATAATAATAATACAATAATAGTAATAATAAATAATAAAAATAAAATAATAATAATAATAATAAAATAGTAATAATAATAAAATAATAGTAACAATAATAATAATAAATAATAATAATAATACTGTAGTGATAATAATAATAATAATAATAATAATAATAAAATAATAGTAATAATAATAATAATAAATAATAATAATAAAATAATAATAATAATAATAATAAAATAGTAATAATAATAATAATAATAATACAATAATAGTAATAATAATAATAATAAATAATAATAATAAAATAATAATAATAATAATAATAAAATAGTAATAATAATAATAATAATAAAATAATAGTAACAATAATAATAATAATAAATAATAATAATAAAATAATAATAATAATAATAATAATAATAATGAAATATTTCTGACCGAGAGAGAAGATTTCCCACAGTAAGATCCCGTAGGACCAAACGTCACTCTGTACCGTATAGATACAGTTAAATATACTCTCAGGAGACATCCACTTCACCGGCAACCTGGCCTATAATACACACACACACACACACACACACACACACACACACACACACACACACACACACACATCAGATGAGATCAGACAGTAATGTAGATGTCAGACTGTGTTGTTAAAGCTTGAAGGTTTCACTCACGTTTCCTCTCACTACGTAGTTCTCATCGTTCATGATGTCTCGCGCCAAACCGAAATCACAGATTTTAGCCACCAGGCCTTCAGTGACCAGAACGTTTCTAGCGGCCACGTCACGGTGAATACACTGCACACACACACACACACACACACACACACACACATGCATTTTTAGCTGTAAGTAAGTAAACGTGTGTGTTGACCTAAAATAGATTGGCACCCTGTCCTGTGTGTATTCCTGGCTTGTGACCCACTGCGACCCTGACCAGAATAAACTGATTAATGAAATGAATGAATGGATGAATATAATTACACTGGTCATGCAGTGCAACACTGTGTTCCTTAGTAACCATGTTCATTTATTTTCACCAACCACTTCATGCTGGTCAGGGTTGCAGTGGGTCACTGGGTGTGAGGCAGTAATACACCCTGGACATGGTATCAGTCTAGTGCAGGGTATCATGTTTTTATTACATTTTTGGAGGAGAGGAAGTCCATGCCCTGAGCCACCTGGCTGGAGAAGCTCAGTAAGTCGTTCATGTCCAGCAGCATCAGATCCTTCAGTCCTTCATCAGAGGAACCTAAAAAAAAGCCAAAAGATCAAAACACAGCCTTTAAATGTTTATTTATTTACAGGATATGGACAAAAGTATGTGGACACCCCTTCAAATGATTAAATTCATGTTTCAGCCACAACTGGTGTAATAAATTATACAAAGGAAATTAAATGCTGGTGGATTCTGGAGAACTTGTATGGAGGAACACACTACACTCTCTGTATTCCTCCACCACTCCTACTGATACCTCGACCAGCCAGCAGGAGGTGCTGTTACAGCAGCATGATGTCTATACCCCATCTAGACCTTCCTTTTATTAGAGGTCTGAGTACAGAGGTCTCCACAGTGTTGGGCTGGTATTTTGGACCGTGGTGCCACAGTAAATGAACAATTTGAGGTAAACTCACCATGTGTACCATCGTCTGAGGTCCGACTGGCCCGCATGTCCATGTAACTGTGAAAAAAAAGGGTAGAATTATGTGTAGAATTCAACAACGAGCCAAACATCAAACCAAACCAACCAGCTACCAATTCATCCATCCATTCATTCTCTCTAACTGGGTCAAACACCAGCAGCTCTACTGGCTTCCAGTCAGGACTTTGGCTGGGTCGCTCTGAAACCCTTTATCAGTCGTTCAGATGCTGAACCTGCTTTTGTGTGTTGGATCTCTGTCTCATAGACAGATGGCATCACACTGTCCTTAAACATGTCTCTTAATAAGAGCAAGCAGTCCAGATCCTGATGAAGCAAAGCGGCTCCACCATCAGACCTTCACTGTTAGAGTCTTTCTACATTTTAATTGACCTTTCTATAGAACATCTCAGAAGATGTTTTGGACCAGGTTCTTTTTTGCAGATATTAGAAGAGCTCTGGTGTTTCTCCTGGTTAGCAGTGGCGTTCTTCCTGCTACCTTCCCAATTATTTTGTTTTTGGAGCCTTTCGTTTTGTGAGAATATAGAGTTATAAGAGTTTAGCTGATGCTGTAGACACCAGAACATCTCAACATGTTTTTCTGGAGTCATTTGCAACTTGCTTTTGTAGTGAGAATTTCCTCCTTTTGCTGATCACGGCTCTCACTGTGGTTCCTAGACTCTTAAAATTGAAGTTTTCTGGACTGATATCCAATATTTCCAAGACTTGGATGGTGGAATAGTGTTCCTGTAGAAGGTTTAAACCAAACCTAACTCCTTCAGTTAGCTACACCGGCTTGTTAATTGAGTTTGGTGAGCTGGTTGATTGAGTAAGCGAGGATCATTGTACCCGTTGGTGCTGTTGCGATGTTCTCGATGCTGGTGATCAGACAGGTTCCTGTAGAAGGATGAAGAACGTTCTGGGTTAAAGAGTATGGATGCTTTCCTGCGCAGGAAGTTCAGCAGGTCTCCGTGACTGCAGTACTCGGTTATTAACAGCACAGGACCTGCAACAGCATGCAACATGCACTTCATTAATTATCGTCTGTAATTAACTATAACTGGGATTAGTGGAGGGACACTGGACGTTGTATAAGCGCTTGTTTATGGGGTGACCCTGAATGATTTTGGGTTTGGGTGTGGTACCTCCTCGAGTGCACGCGCCCAGCAGGTTAACGATGTTGGCATGAGATCCCAGATGACTCAAAATCTTCAGCTCGCACATCAGAGCTTCCTTCTCCTCCAGGTGGGCGCTGGCTGTGGAAGCACAGAACAGATACAGATGCTACACGGCCAAAAGTATGTGGACACCCGATGATCAACCTGTTATACATCCAATTTTAAAACCATGAGCATCAATATGGATCGCTATGAGGCTTTAATAGCCACCATTACTCTGGAAAGGGTATCAACAGGATTTGGAGTGTGTCTGTGGGAATTTGTGCCTGTTCAGTAAAAAAAGCTTGTGAGGTCAGGCATCAGTGTTGCACAACTCATAACTGAGGTTCCAATTCAGCCCAAATTCTTTACCGGGTTTGAAGTCAAAACTCATCAAACCTTTTCTTTCTTTATCGAGCTTTTGCTTCATGTACAGCTCAGCAGTTAAGGTACTGGACTAGTAATCAGAAGGTTGCCGGTTCAAGCCCCACCATCGCCAAGTTGCCACTGTTGGGCCCCTGAACAAGGCCCTTAACCTTCATTTGCTCAAAATCATGTTCAGTAATAACTGCTTTGGATAAAAGCGCCTGCTAAATGCTGAAAATGTAAATTTACATGGCACAGTCATGCTGGAGAGGGAATGGACCTTCCCCAAACTGTTGCTACACAGTTGGAAGCATGTAAGATCCTTTATAAAGTATAATAAATTTTATACACCTGATAGCAGTGGGTGTGTCTGGGATTACTGATTTTAATCATTCGGCCATATAGTGGAGAGCAGTGGTGGGTCAGTAATAAGGGTATCGTCAGTAAGAAGGTCGCTGGTTCAAGCCCCACCACTGCCTACTTGCCACTGTTGGGCCCCTAAGCAAGGCCCCTAATTCTCAATTGATTTTATTGTTCTTAATTTGAATTATATGTTGATTGAAATAAAATGAGACTCACGTTTGAGCATTTTTACCGCCACACGAGTTACGCGGTCGTCTTTTTCCAGGCCGTAAGCCGCCGCTTCAACCACTTTACCAAACGCTCCTGCACCCAGCACCTGTCCTACAAACCACAATCAAAAGTTTTGTAAAATATCAATTCAGGAAAGTAAAACACATTTATTATCAATTTCGTCGTATCCAATTCCCTGATGGTATTTCCCCTTTACTGCTCCAGACCTCCATTCCTGACCGAGGAGGGTCATGACTAACACACGCCCCCTCCGACACGCATGCAGCACCAACCACTTCTTTTCACCTGCACTGGGCAGGTTCATATGGAGACGCACTGCTCTCCATTATCCCCCGTCTCTGTGCAGCGCCATCGATCAGCCAGCAGAGGGCGTAACTGCAGCACTTAGAAGGAATCCCTACGTTTTCCCTCCCTTGGAGGAGCCAATCATTGTGAGATTCGAACCCGAGAGCTGGAGATGTCAGCACTGGTGTAATTTCAGGTTCGAGTGTAAACTGAGCGTGTCTGTAATGTGTTTGGTACCGAACGCGAGTCTGTCTCGAGGAAACTCCCACTGGGTGTTGTAGGGGAGCTGAGTGGGGTCGACGTAGGTGTAGTTATTCCCATCGTTCATCTCAATGATCTTCCATCTGATTTCATATTTGGGTTTCTGTACAGCACACACACACACACACACACACACACACACACTCAGACATGTACTTTTAATAAAACAATAAAACATGTTTTATGAATGAAACCTGCAGGTACCTGTTTACACCTGTAGATACAAACTCCTAACAGAATGAAGAGCAGAGCCGATAGGACCGAGGCGGCGCTGACGATGGTGGTGAACATCCGTGAGATCCAGTGTTCATCTGCAGCTACAGAAGAATCTACATACGACGGAAATACGTTAACATCCTACAAACATCCTGCAGTCGTATCTGCACTGACCCTCTCCTCTCTTCAGTAAACACTAAATAACTCACTAAACCTGGAGTGAGAACTTTAATCAGGTTCTTGTGGACGTTTTTGCTGCTCTACCCTGATGTTTACATTTCATTATTTCATGGTAGTGATAGTGTAGAGCCTCACATGGTCCTGGACTCTGGTACGAGGCTCGTTCCTCTCCGGCGCTGTTCACTGCTACACAGCTGATGCTGGTGTTGGGCTGAATCTCTCGTATTAACACACTTTCCACACGGTCAGGCTGGAATTCCTTCTTCTGAAGCACCACGAGCTGGTTAGATGATAAAGCCGAGCTGGACGTGTTTTCATTACAGCCGGGAGTCCTAAAAACAGTTATATAAACGAGAACATGCTGTTATATGTAACATCAAAACAACATCAGAGCAGACAAAGCTACAGCTTCAGCTCACTTTTTTTATACCCCAGTGTTAATGTGTGGAGATGAATGAACGTGGTACGTACTCGCTGTGGGACTGTTCACACTGATACCAGCTGATGGTCGGTGTTGGATATCCAGAGGCGATACAGCTCAGAGTTCCATTCTTCCACCTCAGCACAACACTGGGTTTCTCTACATGGTCACACACACACACACAATGATGAGAGACCCAAGACTGTTCAACATTCTGGACCGTGTTTGACGTGTTTAGATCATGATGAACCTGGGTTCAGTCCATGATCCATGTTCTCCCAGATTCCGTGTGGACACCTGACCATGAGCCTGTCAGAAGTACTATTTCAAAACCATAAACGTTAGTATGGAGATGCTCATCATTTTTGTGGCTTTTGGATCTGCAGTTCTGGGAAGGCATTTCACAAGAATTTGGTGTGTCTGTGGGAATTCAGTCCCAGAGCATTTTTGAGGGTTCTGCAGAGGGACCTGGTGTTCCTTCACACAGAACCATGCTTAGTGCACATGGGAACGGTCGTACTGGAACAGGAATCTTCTATTATGAAATAAATGTTATACACCTGTAACCATCAGGTGCTGTGGAGACTCCTGACCTCAATTAGAAGGGGTGTCTGCATACTTTTGGCCATGGAGTAGACCTGTCAGTTACACGTGTGTGTAAACTTTGGACGTCTGAACACATGAAGCTTGCATAACGTCGTCTGGTGTGAGTGGTGATGGTGTAACGATGCTGCGTGAACTTACGGAACACGTGGACTCTGAATGTGGTAGAGTTGGTAACGTTGGCACTTCTGGCGTTGAAGACGTACCGGCCGCCCTCGCTCCCCCTGATTCTTCTCAGTAAGAACGAAGCCTCGGATCTATAACTGGAACACAGAGATAATCATGTGTAAGGAGAACGCCTCCCCAAGCAAACATCAGGAAACTCAGGTGCCCACAGAGGGATCTGCAATTAGCCCCCCCATAAGAAAAATAGGAAAAGATAAATACAAGAGAAAAAGTGAAGACCAAGGTACCACCACGCCAGCTACTCACTCCACCACTGTGTGAAATCATGACTTCTCCAAAAAATAAGAAGCTCTAGCTTGCATCTAGTGTGGATGTCCACATACTTTTAAGAATGCGTACTAACCTCCTGTGGATCTTGTTGATGGTTTGCTGGTTGGTGGACATGTTTTGGGGACGGGGCGTGTCCCACCATGTCTCCTGAACAGCAGGGTGAGCGTCGATTCCCACCTTCAGCTCGAGCGTCCTTCCTTCCATCAGGTCCACCACTGCGTCAGATCCACCAGACGCCATCAGCGGGGTGAGGAGAATGTACGGCCTCTCTGTAACGAGGGTGATCAAACCCGACATCCATCATACAGTTCTGTATAATCAGGATCAGATTTAGGACTGTGCTGTGTGATGGCCAGTGTGGAGTGGTGTAAAACCTAAATTGGACTTGTGACTATCGTACGTGACTATCTTACCCATGATCCTCAGGGAGACGGTGGATGTATTTACTCCTGCTGAGCTTTTCCCGATGCAGGTCAGATTCCCAGCGTCGGACTGGCTGACGTTAGGAATAATCAGCACACTGGTCATATGAACACCATCATGGTTCTGGGTCACTGAGGTCCTGGTCTGAAGTTCCTACAGAAATAAACATGAATAAATGATCCAGTATAAACATCAACACTCATCCAGCCACGCCTGTAACAGGGTGTATCCGGGGTACGAGGACCAGATCCATGATGTTCAAACGTTTTGCTCTCATTTAACTCTTTAATAAGCGGTTTTCTGATGAAGTGGATTGTGAAGTCTTTACCTTTCCTGCTGAGTGGGTCCAGCTGACCACGGCCGAGTGATCTGTGGTCACAGCGTAACAGGAAATCATCAACGTTTCTCCAACAACACCAACCATCTCACTCATCTCCACATCCACCCACGGAACACGAGCTCCTGACCAACGTCACGGAATAACATTAAAACGTAAAAAATCACATTCATAAATAAAGTAAATACTAATATCACTAAACATGATTTATTTAGTCTACTAATGTGCTATATGGCCAAAAGTATGTAGACACCCGTCCTAATGACTGAGCTAAATCAATTCTAGGCAAGGCAGACGCCTTTTTCCAAAGCGACTTACACTTATAATTAGTGCTAATTACAGATCAAGCAATTAAAAGTGAAGGGCCATGCTCAGGGGCCCAACTTGGGAGCCAGGCCTTCTCATATAGCTTGTATGCTGTATTGACTGAATGGGCAGAAATTCCCACAGACACTTGTGAAAGCATCCTCACATTAATACTCCCGTTTTCAGTAATGTTCAGGTGTCCACATACTTTTGGTGATACAGTGTAAAAGATTAAAATGTGTGTGTTAAAGGTCTCACGTCTTTTAACGATGATTTGAATCACGGCAGAATCTCGTCGGACAGAATCAATAACAGCACTGCAGACGTACTCGCCGCTGTCCCCGGGCCGGACCGATCGGATCAGGATTCCTGTTTCAGGTTCGGCTGTGTAATTCACGCCGGGAGGAAGTGCGGCTCCGTCGGCTCTGTGCAGGGTTAGGGTGGTAGCACCAGGGTTTTTGGGTAAACACTGAAGCTGGACGTCAGATCCCTCGGATTTCACCAGAACTTGTGATTTAACGTTGAAGAATTCATCAGCTCCTGTCAGGAGAGGAACGGACAGAAGATCAGAAGATGCTCTGTGGTCACAACATGTTCACAGTTAGGTGTCCACATACTTTTGTTTATAAAATACATAAAGGGAAACATAATGAGCACAGATAAAGGTGGATGAATGTTGTGTGTACACCAAGAGAACAGTGCAGGTCTGAATGCTTGACCCCTACAGTGAGGGAGCTGTTACATGTTATACTTTAAAGCACATCACCAGAAAATGATACCTGATCACCTGATCAATACAATAGAATATCTGAACTCTAATGGGCATGGTTTCTACCAGGCGTGATGGTTTACTGGTGTTAATGGTGTAATAAAGTCATCAGATCTCAGACCAGTTTATCGTCACTGGTGGATTTTAGCATGAACTGGATAAAGATCTTTTAGCAGAGTGGTGTTCTGTCTCTCAAGTACAGTTCCAGAATACAGAACCAGTACCAGAGTGGAACCAGTACCAGTGGTGAAGATCTTCTGATGGTTTGTAACGAAACAACATCTTACTAAGAAGCTTTATGATGGATTTGAATGCTAACATGCTAACAGCAGAGCATTTATAAGCTCTTATTAAAAATAATTTTAGTAAACATGCTAATAAGCTTAACTCACACCAGTAAAGCAGTGCTAACACGCTAAACAGCTTCGTTTTGGTTTTGCTAATCCCACGCTGAAGTGTAAAACATGCTAATGTGCCTAACAGGATTCTATAGAGAAAACACACACGTGCAACCAAACCCACGATTATCATGTGATTAAAATCAGACGTGTTTTAGTTCAATTTATTAGTTTATAGGTGAGAAAAATACAAAAGAACCTCATAAAAACTCTTATTACTAACACATGCTAGCATATTCTGTGAGAATTTTTAAATATGAATGAATTATTAATTATTCAGCTGTATGAAATAATGAAAAAGAGGCACGTTTGCATTTAAAGCATCAAATTTTTATTTATTTTTATTTGTTGCTTCAGGATCACAATCAGGAAACAATCAGTAAAAATGTTATTGTGTTACAAATGTGGTTAGTATTTAAAATCATCAAATACAGTAAAAAAACACTTATGGAAATGTAAAAAATATGAATAATAAAATGTAAAAAAATTAATATGTAGAATAAAAAATGAAAATAAAGTGTAAAAATAAATGTTCAGTGTTAAAACTGCAAAAATGTTGTTTAAACTGTATAATGTATTTTAAAAAATAAAAACGAAGTAAAAATGACAATCAAATGTCAAAACTGTGAAAATGAATTTTGAAAAATTTAAAATAGTGTATTAAAACTGTAAAAATAATTGTAGAAAAGAAAAACAAAATGTAAAAATTAAAATCAAGCGTCAAAACTGTCAAAATAATGAAAGAAACAACAAAAAAATTTTTTAAAATGAAAATTAAGTTATTAAAACTAAAAATGGTAAAAAACTAAATTTAAAACCAGTGTTGAAATTAAAATCAATTGTCAAAACTGTAAAAAATGAATTATAGAAAAATCTAAAGTAAAGTTTAAAACTATGTTTGAAATATGTAGATAAAAATGTTAAATTTTAAAATAAAATATTAAAAAAATACAGAAAATAAAAATGAAACGCACAGATGCACAGATGTCAGGATAACAAGCACATTACTGCGTAATTATCTGATAATTAATGTTTATGAAACTCAGACAGAATATGACCTGTAAATAAAATCTGAGTAACAAACAGAAGCTTCATTTACTGTAAGAATCATGATTCAGTAATCAGCACCGATTCTGTTATCATTCCTGCTATAATCACACTTAGAGCACTGAATAAACTCAGCGCTGGACGTGTTGATGCCGAGCGCCGACTCGTACCGTTTATGATTAGAGATGTTAGTTATAATGCTGGTTAGTACTGGTTAGTACTGGTGCATGCTGGGACGTCACTGCTCCGGTTTGCTCTTCTCCTGGAGCTCGGTGTGGATCCGTGAGACCTGGAAGAGCAGAGCCTGGTGGTTCTCCACGAGGAGGCTCTGCTGCCGCGCCATGTTCACCAGGTGGTTCAGCTGCTGCGCCTGCGTCCCCTTCATCAGGCGCAGCAGTTTGAGGATCTCGTTCTGGATGCTGGCCTCCTCCTTCTGCTCCTGGACCAGCTGGGTGAGGAGCTTCACGCCCTCGCCGTGCCGGGTTCGAACCTCCTGCTGCTCCTGCACCAGCCGCTTTAGCTCGTTCAGGCCGCAGCAGGGAAACGAGGGGTTCTCCTGAGGGCGCGGCTCCGCTGGTTCTGAGGGGACCGGGTTCAGGATGGGGTCGACGCCCGCTACGTCCTCGCTGGCTAAAGAGAGCACACATACAGCAGGGGGGGGTTACACAACGGGGCCTGGGTGCCAGTCACGACCCAAAAGTGGATTAAAACTTGGACTAAATTAATTTAATACAAGAAAAAAACATTTAAAATCTCGTAACAGGATCGTAGTTATAAATCTGTATTATTATTGTAGATTATTTTATTTTGAAAATAAAATATAAATAAAATATTTATATTCTTAAAGAATAAAAACCTGATGATGATCAACTTTTGGGTCGTGACCCACCAGTTGAAAACCCCTGTTGGTGCGTTAGACTCTCTCAGTTTCAGTTCCAGTCTGGTGTTTACCATGCTCTAACACACCTAGTAAACCTGGTAACTAGCAGGTTAGATAAATCAGGTGTGTGTGAGCAGTGTAAACACAAACTGTGTTCCTCATCTGTGCTAATAACCGGCCGGGCGCTCCTACAGACACGATCGTCTTTGGCGGGGTGGAAGATAGAATGAGTTCCTGTTGCACTTGCGGCCTGTGCTGGCCGCTCCAGGCGACTGCATGAGTGATTGTAGGTTCACGGATGGCAGTGTGTGACTCTCCGTGCGCTATACAGCTCTCTGTGAGACTCCAGCACTGACAGGTGAAAAGAAGTGACTGGTACGAGTTTCAGAGAGGGTGAGTGAGAGTCTGCAGCTCTGATGTTAGATGATGTTTGATAAAAATCTTGTTTTGTTTCCTTTAGATAAAGAATCGTTGTCCTATAAGTTCATGTTTCTAATGAACGTTTTTATTTTTAAACTGTGTGTGTGTGCGTGTGTGTGTGCGTTGGTGTGCGTGCGTGTGTGTGTGTGTGTGTGTGTGCGTGTGTGTGTCGGTGTGCATGAGTTGTGTTAGGAAACACATTGCAGTGGGAGCGTCGGTCTGGAGGAGCCGTTTCCCACTTTCACTTCCCCCCAACTGACCCCCACACAGCCTGACCTCACTAACCACACACACACTATACACACACACACACACGCGCACACACACACACTACACACACACAATATACACTGTACTCACTTTACACACATAGACACCTACGCACACACACACGCACTTCACACACTTACTACACAGAATATACACTACACACACACTTACACACACACTTACACACACATACACACACTTACACACACACTTACACACACATACACACACTCACACACACACAGTACACACTGTACTCACTACACACACTTAAACACCACATAATACACACTCTAAACACACACTACAGACACTACACAATATATATATCCACACACCCTACACATACACACACTATAGACACAACACAGAGAACATACACCATACACACTGCAGACAATACACAGTATACACCACAGTGTGCACACACACACAATAGAAGCAACACACACACATTTATTGATTGATTGTATAATGCAGCAACATGATAAATTATATTTATATGAAAGTGTGTAGATTTACGTTTCCATCATCGATCAGATCTGATCCAGACGTACAGACGTGTTTCATGTTCTCCTCACTGTCATACAGATACACACCGTCACGTAAACACACACACACACACACACACACACACCTACTGAAAACTTCCTGACACCCTGTTACCTGAGTGTTTATTACACCTGAATTATATATATATATATAATTAAAATAAATAAATAATAATAATAATTATAATGTTATATTTGTAATGAGTATTAATTATATACGATCATATAATTTATTTATTTATTTACTGAGGCAGAAGTAGAAGATTATAATTGGAACAAATTATTAAAAACAACAATAAACAACAAAAAATAGTTTTAGTTTATTAACTATTAATCTGTTTATTAATTCAGTTATTAAGCTTAATATTATTGTTTTATTTATTTGTTGGCAGAAGCAGCAAAATGATCATGTAATTTATTACATAAATAAATCAATAATTTACTGTTTTAATTGTTTTAATTTTATTACAGAAATATAATTTTGTTAATTTTATTTACATTAGGAATCATTTAATAAATCAGTAAAAACAGAAAACAGTATAATAAATATAACGAGACGTTTAATTAAATACACTTTTATCATGAATTCTTTATTATTATTTATTATTAACTATAAATGATTTTTATTGATTTGTTTATTATTTTGAATAATAATTTATGTGCATTAGTTGCTACATCCTGGTTAGTGACGATGCCACCTAAAACACTGGGCAGAGACACACAGCCTGACCAGGGTTCCAGTCCCTGTCATAACACACTGTGAGCAAAACTGGAGCTGTTAATCCACATACTGGCATGTTTTGGGAGACCAGTGGAAACTCAAGACACGGTGTGTGTGTGTGTGTGTGTGTGTACTCACCCTCAGTGCTGGAGGGCAGGAGCATCATCAGTAGAACCACGTACAGCATCTTCATCTCTCTTCTCATCTCACTCAGACTGCAGAGACCCTGACCACGCAGCTCGTGTTCCAGCTTTATACACTCCACACACACACACACACACACACACACACACACACACTTCCTCTTCAGTAAGGAGAAGAGTGCTGATGATGAAACTCACCTCTGTAACACTCACTCGCTGGTTGCTCAATAACGTGAAAAAGTTTTCACCCCCCACAGAGCAGCAGCTTCCTCTTATCTTACACACAAACATCAAACCTGTACAATATTTATTAAATACAGGACATTAAGTAACGCAACACCTACAGCAGATCTATCACAGGAACCTGGAGGAACTTTGGCTCACCTTCTATTGTTCCTTGGTTCAGTTCAGTCATAATAGCCATAAGAACTTTCCAGCATCAGCATTTCACTGTGGTTCAAATCAGAACTTTGTTAGGTTCTCCAAAACCTGGTGCTGTGGATTGTTGTCTTGATAATCAACCCAACAGTGATTGAGCTTTAGATCATGACCTGATAGCCAGACCATTTTCAGCTGCAGAAATCCTGCAGAACCTTTAGCAGAAATTTAGCAGAATTCCAGCAGAACCTCCAGCAGAACTCTAGCAGAACAGCAGAACCTTCAGTAGAACCTCCAACATAAACTCCAGCAGAACTTCATCAGAACCTCCTGCATAACTCCAGCAGAATTCCAGCAGAACCTCCATCAAGATGGTTTGGTTTGGTGAGTTTGGTATGAAGGAACCCAGGAACCGATGTTAAGCCCTGATCTCGACCCCACAGAACATCTTTGGGATGAATTAGAATTACGATTGTGAGCCGAACCTTCTCACACATCAGTGCCTGACCTTACAAATGTTTTTCCAGACTGAATGGGGAACAAAATCCCACAGACACAATCTGACATCTTATATAAAGCCTGCTTAGCAGAGTGGAGACTGTTAAAGCTGCAGAACTCCAAAAATATGTGGACACTTCTAATTATTGACCTCAGGTGCTACAGCCACACCCACTGATCAGCAGGTTTATGAAGATGTGGTTTGATGAAGGTGGTGTTAAGAAACTTGACTGACCCCTCACCCTGAACACATTTGGGATGAATTGGAACGTCAGTTGTGAATCTTGTAAAAAGCTCTTCTAGCAGAGTGGAGACTGTTAAAGCATCATAATTATTAATGGTCATTATTTTGGAATGTTCAGGTTTTCACACTCATGAAAAGGTTCTTTATGGAACTGAAGGTGGTTCCTCTGGTTCTGTCACTCTCAGGATCTCTGTCCCCTCATCGGGCCCCTGAGCTTCTACATCTCAGTTTCTGCTTTTACAACTGAGTTTTTTTTCACTTTAACCAGATTCCTCTTTCTACCCCCCCCCCCCCCCCCCCAACCTCCCGAACCCGTTCACCCCCCGGCTTCCTCCCAACACAGCTGCACCTACCACAGTTTCACCACCGCAGTCTGGGACAAGATCAGCACAAGTTCACTGCACGTGCTCAGTAAGACTCGTCTGGATCCGGCCTCACCCTCCACGAACCTGCAGCAGCGCACAAGCACCTCTACTCTCGTACCAGGAACCAGGGGCATCGACGGGATTGTTCCTACTGACAAGAAAAGAAAAGAAAAACACGAGAATCAAAAAGGTCAAATATAATAAAGCTCTGAGGATGAAACACGGCACAGAATTAAATATCCAAAAGTATGTGGACACTTCTGATTGGTGACTTCAGATGTGTAAAAACAAAAATCTATTCCACGCTTTAAACCATTTTCAAACCAGCGTACCCGGCCTCATCCACCCCCGTGAGACATAGCCAATCATGTCTGTGTAGATGCCCGACCGGTCGATAGAACTGCTGGGGATTTGAACCCTGGATCCCACGCTGTTATGATCTCCACACACCTACTGCATCAACCTTCAGCCGACAGCTGTAATCTTTTATAATTCAAATATTATATATTATTTTATTTTAATGTATTTTATTTTTCTATTTTATATTATATGATTTTATTTTATATTATATTATATTATTATTTTTATTTATTTATTTTATTTTATTTTATTGTATTTTGTATTATTTTATATTATTTTATTTTATTTTATTTTATTTAATATTTGCTGTGAAAACACCTTATAATTCTGATTAATTGACTATAATTTAGTTCTCATGTTTATTTGTTTGTTATCCAACAGTTTCCACCTTTTACTGAACTTGTGTAATGGTGCTGTTGATGTGTGACCCGGTTGGTCTGTAACTGAACTTGTGTGGTGGTGCAGACGCTGTGTGACCCGACTGGTTTGGTTCGAGCCGGAGTGTTGTAGTTGTAGTTCAGACTTTACGACCCCGGTCTCCGGAGCTCACGTGTGTCCTGTAGGTGAGCAGCAGGTGAGGGAGGGCAGATTAGGGCTCGTAAAGGTGACGTCAGCCTCCGGTAGGACTGTGTACGAGCGTGAGGAGACGCGGGTGGATCAGTCGGAGGCTCCAGCCCTGAGCGCTCAGGATCGGGATCGGTCTGGGATGAGTGTGTAGACCCCACAGCAGTGAAGATGTACGTGAGTTACCTGTTGGATAAGGACAGCATGTACCCCAACACGGTGAGACACCCCAGCCTCAACCTGAACCCCCAAAACTTTGTACCCACGCCCCCCCAGTACTCGGATTTTACAGGATACCATCACCACCACCATCACCACCACCACGTTCCAGGCTTTAATGAACCCAATCAGACAGGTTCAGCCTACCCACCTCCTGCTCCTCAGGTACCCGCGCCTCCTCGGGAAGACTGGAGCCCTTACGGACCCCCGGCGGGCCCCGGGGCCTCCTCCACCCCGGGACAGATCGGCTTCGACTTCACTCCGTCCAACCTGCAGCCCCCAGCTCTTCTTCATCCCTCCATCAGCTCGTCTTCATCTGTAGCTCCGCTCTCGCCCGGCGACCAGCGCCGGAACCCGTACGAGTGGATGCGCCGCAACACCATACCCCCCGGCAACTCAGGTACGAATACGGGGTAACACTGGGGTCAATTAGGACTGGGGAAAGGGTTCTTTATTTTTTTATAGAACAATTTCACTCTAAAGTATTTATTAAAATATCATTAATAATTTTTTTATAAAAATAAATGACAATCAAGTTCATTAACATTAGGAATAAACACTACAAATATAAAAAAATATTTCTATTGTCTAATTTATCTTATAAAGCTTTTACACAAAAATAAAAATGATAATAAATTATAATTCTATGTTTATATAACATTATAAAAACACAAAAATTACTAAAGTAAAAAAATGTGGAAGCGAAGTATATTGGAATTACATAAAAACAAAAATTACACATCAGCTTAAATTATAATTATTAAAAAAATGATGTTTTACATTCAATTATTATTTACTTATAATAATGTTTTTATTATTATTTATTTTTATAATGTATTATTATTATTATTATTATTAACAGGACTTTATTTCTGAATTGATGTGTTATGTGTGTAACCTAAAGAAGCAACTTGAGCTAAAATAAGAAAATAATTTAAACTGCACCTCAAAAATAATTCATTCATAAAAGGACACAGACGTTTAAAAATTCTCTCAAATTATAATCATTATTACTCTGTATGAAATATGATATTAAAAATTTAATAGAATAATTATATTAAAAAATAATAAATAATTTACATGATAAAATAATAATCATAATAAAAATGCTACAGAATGTTTATGCTCCATGTTAACGTTTATATCAGCAAAACAATTAAATAATTTATATAAAAATATAAAAGAAAATACATTAACTATACATTATTCTTACATTTATACTTTTACAAAGTGAAAGCAAAAATAAAAATAAACTTTACATTATAAAATAATAAAAACAGTAAAAAATTACAGCTTATAAAAAAAGAAAATTTCATCTAAAGAATTATAAAAATTAATGAGTTCATAAACAGAACTCACTCATCAGCCCAAGCGCAGAGCTGCTAAAAAAACAGAATTTAATTTTACTGCTTATATTTAAACCTCAGCGTTTTATAGTTCAATAACAATTATGATTATTATTATTATTATTATTATTACTATTATTATTATTAACGGTAATAATAAATAATAATTACATGAATATTCCTTTATATCTGTTACACTGAGCTGGTTTATATCAGGTGTATAACTTGATGTTTTCTAAACGTTGTGTTTTGGTTATAAAAACGTTCTGCTGAACTTTAACACATCGTCTTACTAATGCTAAAATAAACCATAAATATGTGGACGTTTAATAAAATCACAAGTTTTTATTAGAGTGTTTTAATAAAGAGAAAGTTTAAAAAATATCTCATTTAACTTAAAAGCAAAAATCCAGTGTGAATAAGAACTAGCTTTATTAAGCTCTCAGTGTTGGGCCCTCAGTGTTGGCCCCTGATGGACAGTCCTGACTCTCCTGCTGTATCTGCTCTGTGTGGATGTACAGGAAGCACAAACGTGTGTTCTGTGCCCGCGCTGCCCATGTTGACCACAGGGGCCCCGTGTGGGTTTTGTAGGGGGTTTCCAGGCTGATGGGGCCCCGGCGTGGTGAGGGGGTTTAATAAACGTTTTGTTTATGATGGACTGAGAATAAAAACAGTGACGGATCTTCAGCCGAAACTTTAATGATTGTGTTTAATTATCATGTTCATGTTTGATTTATACAATAATCACTGGTGTCGCTAATGCTAACGGCTCTCAGTTTGCTTCTGCAGAGCCGCCGTTAGCGTTAGCGTCATTATCTTGTCCACGTTACACATTAACCTCAGACCCGGGTGTTTGTTCTGTTTTATTGTTCCACACGGTGGAGGTTCTCATGAAGCTCTCGCTAAACTTCCTACTCACCGTCATCACATCAGAAACCTCCAGCAATAAATCAGCTAAATCAGCTAACCAGCGCGTATCAGCGCTAATAATGCTAACAGCGCTAATAATTATATCAGCGCTAATACAAAACAGCGGCATCTCACAGTAATACAAATCTTTATTCAGTTATTAAACTCATTGTTATGCACCAGGTTATAAAATTCAACTAATAAATTATTCCTTTATTCATGAATAAATTATTTATTGTTATAAAACACAAAATCAACCTGAAGATTCAGATCAGCGTCTTTATAAACACTAAACTTTAGGGATTTAAAATCAAATAAAACTGTAATAATAAGTAAATAGTGTAATTATTTATTAATGCACGTTTATTTTTATAACTCTTTATTGTAAAAAAAAATCATTTGTAACTGACGATGAATTTAATTAATTTATTTTTATTATTATTATTTTAAAGCTAGTTCTTATTAAAGCTAGTTCTTATTAAAGCTAGTTCGTATTAAAGCTAGTTCTTATTAAAGCTAGTTCTTATTAAAGCTAGGATTTTTGCTGTTATGCTAAACTTTTTTAAACACTAATAATAAAACTTGACATGTGATTTTATTTTCGTATATTTATGGTTTATTTCTGTGTTAGTGGCGACGTGTTACAGTTCAGTAGAACGTTTTTATAACCAAAACACAACGTTCAGAAAACATCAAGTTATTCACACCTGATATAAACCAGCTCAGTGTTTAAAAGAGGTAAAAATTTATATTCATATAATTATAGTGTATTATTATTAATAATAATATTATATAATAATAATAATAATAATAATAAAATAACATTATATAAAAAATATAAATAATATTAATATATAATAATAATAATAAAGTCAGAATGAAAGCAGTAAAGTTACATGTTTAACAGATTTGTGCTGTGCAGTGAGTTCCGTTAATGAATTCTTTAAAATTAAATTGGTTTTTAAAATTAATTCTGTAGATGAAATGTTCTTTTTTATAAGCTGTAAATGATTAATAATATTATTTAATAATATAAACGTTTATTTGTCCTGGTCCTGCTCTCACTCTGTAAATGTAGAAATGTAAGTATAAAGTATAATTCATGTATTTTTATTAGTATTCTTGTTGTTTTGCTGATTAAAACCCCTGAATAACAAAACTGTTATAATAATGTTATAATTTTATTATTTATAAAGACTCATTAAAACCAGATTATTCAATATTTATAGATTTATTTCAACACTTTAGAAGCTTCCAGCCAGTAAAATATTCAACTGATTAAACACAAAATTATTAAAAATGCAAAATTATTTACATAAAATTTTACATGAAACATTGTCAAATTATTTTATATAATTAAACCCAAAATAATATTTGTGATCAATTATAAACTTTTATTATAAACATAAATGTTAAAATCAATCATTATAGACAAAATGAATCTGTTCTTATAAATATTATTATTTACTCATTTTATTTAATACTGATTTATTAAACACAAAAAACTAAAAGTATTTTACACATTTACTGTGAATTCTAAACTATAAAAATATTTAAAATAGTCATTTTAATATTACAATAATAATTTAATTTTAATTTTAAAGTTTATTGCACTTTTAAACAAATATAATAAAAGTTGATTTAATTTAATTCTCACATTAATACGTAAATAAATAAAAACATGAATCGTTGTGTGTGTGTGAGCTCAGATGTAATCTGATGTACCGACTGTAACCGAGCAGAAATAATTCACGTGTGTTTATAATCGATTTATTTCTTATTATTTTGCTACATTAACCAACACTCAGAGCTCCATTAACCAGGGGGGGTTGGGTTCTCGTCCCTGCGAGCTGTTTGTGCACCATGGTGAGGGTGCAGGGGGGTGCAGGAGGGGTGCGCTTGTGTAAACAGGTAAATTAGTGAGGATAGCTCGTTAGTGTCGGCGGCGGCTGAATGAACGTTAAACTCCACAGATTAAGAAGCACTAATGAGGTTCCTCCTGATGCTCCGCCGGCCGCCGTCCTCGTCCTCTTACTTTAATATTTAACCCGCACGCAGCACTTAAACCCTAAATTATCCTGACAGCATGAGTACAGGGTCAGATACCAGCTTACAGGGGCCCCATCCTACAGGGGCCCCATCCTATAGAATCTGATTCTAAAGGGCCTGATCTTACAGGGCCTAATCCTAGGGGGCCCGATCATACAGGGCCAGAGGATACAGGGCCCCATCATACAGGGGCCCTTTCTACAGTGCCCCATCCTACAGGGCTCAATCCTACAGGGCCCAAACATACAGGGCCCGATCCTACAGGGCCCGATCCTACAGGGGCCCATTATACCCTATAGGGGACCAATTATACAGGGCCCGATCAAAAAGAAACTGATCCCTCTAAATCTGATCCTAAAGAGCTTGATTCTACAGAACCTGACCACACAGGGTCCAGTCCTAAGAAACAAAGATAATGTTTAAATAATTCTGTAATTTAATAATTCTATAATTTCTAATAAATTTGAGCATAAAAATGCTTTTGTTTACATCCTAAAATATGAAAATTGTTGTTGCTGTAGTAAAATTTAGTAAAATGTGATTTTTAATGATAATAAATGAGAGTTTATAAACAAAAGTTTTAAATAAGTAAAGAATCTAAACGAGTGTTTTATTGTTTCACCACAGAGACGCAGTGCAGCGACTTTCACTTCCTGATTTATTTTTAACCAAAAGTTCAAAGTGCAGAAATAAAAACTAATTTAAAAACACATTTTAAAACATTTAAAAAATGTGGCTCTTTATTCAGAACCTTCCACTGTTCTCCTCTCATCAGAACCATCCTGCACCTCTGATGAAGCGTCTCACTTTCGGTTCGAACCTAAACCACCGAGGTCACCGCCCACCCGCTCACCTGTCTGTTCTTCATCATATCTTGTTCCCTGTACAGGAGGGAAGACCAGGACGAAGGATAAGTACCGCGTGGTGTACACTGATCACCAGCGCCTGGAGCTGGAGAAGGAGTTCCACTACAGCCGCTACATCACCATCAGGAGGAAGGCGGAGCTCGCCACCGCCCTCAGCCTATCAGAGCGGCAGGTTCGTTAATCAATTAACACTCGTTAGAGAAGTAAGACTGAATGTGCTGCAGACTGGGGAGAACACTGAGGGTCTTCAAGGGCTTAAGGTACTGTACTAGTAATCAAAAGGTTGCCCCTGTGGGCCCTTGAGCAAGGCCCTTAACCAAAACCTTTAACTG
Source organism: Trichomycterus rosablanca (assembly GCF_030014385.1). Taxonomy (NCBI): domain Eukaryota; kingdom Metazoa; phylum Chordata; class Actinopteri; order Siluriformes; family Trichomycteridae; genus Trichomycterus; species Trichomycterus rosablanca. The sequence continues at coordinate 195,495 of NC_086003.1, forward strand.
TTTAGACTGTGTTCTTTCATTTGCTTTGGATAAAAGCGTCTGCTCAGCTCTAATTCAGGTGTCCACATACTTTTGATCACATGGTGTGTCATATCCCGGTCCCTTCTGTAATTAGCCTGCATTACAGGTGCAGATCGCTTCTTTTCACCTGTCAGGGGGTGTGGTCTCACACAAGTGTCACATGAGGGGAGTCACGCATTTGGATTTGTGCATTTAGTGACTTGAAGTTATGACTGAATACTGTTCAAGTAATTGAGGGTTAAATTAGGTTGTAATGTACCCGCCCCCGGTCTGTATTTGCTGGTTGTGATGGCAGAGCAGAGCCTTGTTGCGGTCATTAATCTGGATCTGATTTGGTTCCAGGTGAAGATCTGGTTCCAGAACCGACGAGCCAAAGAGAGAAAAATAAACAAAAAGAAAATGCAGCAGCCGCAGGCGTCCACCACCACGCCCACCCCGCCCGGCGCCAACATCAGCAGCAGCAGCGGCGGCGGCGGCGGTCTGGTGTCGTCCTCCGTATCCATGACCATCAAAGAGGAGTACTGAGCAAACGTGGAATATCATCATCACCCACACGTCAAGGGTCACGGCGGGCGTGATTCCACCGAGGGACGTTTATTCATGAAACTATTATGGGATGGAGCGGGTGAGCGTGGGCGTGTCCGGTGTGTTCTGTTATTATTCTGTTATTTAATCTGTGTAAATATTTATAATTCATCTGATTATTGTACATTTAAACAGAATTTGTATTAAAAGCTTTGAAGTTTCTCTACATCTGATCTTTTACTGCTGCATTTTTCTCACCGGAATGTTGGCGAGGGTTTCCGAGGATTTTGTGAGGTTTTTTGAGAGTTTTCTAAAGGTTTTCTGAGGGTTTTGGGTATATTTGGAGGGTTTAAGGGTTTTTGAAGGTTTTGGAGAATTTTCGGGTTTCTTGGGCGGTTTTTTAAGGGATTTGGAGGATTTCTGAGGTTTTTTGGAGGGTTTTTGAGGATTTTCTGACAGTTTTGGGTTTAGAGTTTTTTTAGTGGGTTTCTGAGGGTTTTTGATGGTTTTGTAGGGTGTTGGAGGATTTTCTGAGGATTTTGGAGGGTTCTAGGAGAGTTTTCTGAGGGTTTTTGATGGATTTCTGAAGGGTTTTGAGCTTTTTTAGAGTGTTTTGGAGGGTTTTTTAAAAAGTTTTCTGAGGGTTCTTGGGGATTTTGTGGGTTTTTGGAGGGATTTTAAGGGTTTTTGGAGGGTTTTTTGAGAGATTCAGGAGGGTTTTAAGGGTGTTTGGAAGGTTTTAGAAAGTTTTCTGAGGGTTTGGAGTTTTTTGGGAGGGTTTTGGAGGTTTTCTGAGGATTTTTGGAGGTTTTCGGCGTACCGCAGTGTTTGCACAGAGTAACGACTCGACTCGACGATTAAACACGGAGTCGTTTCGGCGCTCGTCTAATTCCTCTCGTTCTTATCAGGGAGGAGGGATAACGAGATGCCCTGGCCGTGTTTACCAATGTTTACCCTCCACGCTAACAGGGCCGGGGCATGGCGTCCAAAGGGCAAAAGCATCACGGTGCCTGAGCAAACACACACACGTCTGAACCTGAACGTCCACTGTTCCACACACACGCAACACTTCAGCGGCTGATGTTCTAGATGAATCGAGGTCACGCTCAGGTGTCCACATACTTTTGATCATATAGTGTGTGTGTGTGATTAGGTATAATAACAGGTCAGTCCTGATATTTACGGTACAGTTGGTGTAAAATCACACTAACATGACCGACTCCGCCCGCCGGGTGAATGAACGAGTGAACGGAAGCGTGTGATTGGACGAGAGCCCACTTCCTGTTCTCCTCCGCGGCGTGTTGGGATGCCGGTACATCGTAAATGACGGTGCTGCTAACCTTTGATCGGCTGAGAACCGGACAGACGTAGAACATCAGAAGGTTCCTCCTCACGACCTGATCATGTGGAATTAAATAATAATAATACACCATAGTCACTCACTCTGTCACCTCACAGCA
>NC_086003.1:202500-207500 GCF_030014385.1 Trichomycterus rosablanca
GGAGGTTCCCTCGTGTTCCCAGAAAACAAAAATAAATGCCGAGGACCCTCATCAGAGGAAAACCAGACCAGACCGAAGAAGTGTGCCAACAATGGGGCTGGTGAAGAGGACAGAGAGGAGCCGTGATGTGTAGGGAACCTTCCACCTGGAACAAGGTGATAACAGGTGACTGACAGATCACATGCAACTGCGCCTCCGTGCCCAATCTGCTGGCCAAACCTTGCAGCACAAAGGGACACGACTCCTAATGTAGAGCGGCTCATGGACGGCTGGCATCACCATCACCTTACAGAACTTGTACAGTTTATTTACAGAATTTAATAATTTCTTAATAATGAGGATAAAAGAATAACAATAATAATAACAATAAAAACAATAAAAATAATAATGAGGATAATATTAATAATAATAATAATAAAATAATAATTACAAAATAAATAATAATAATAATAATAAAATAATAATAATAATTAAAAAATAAAATAATAATAAAATAATAATAATAATAATAATAACAATGATAATAAAAAATTAACAATAATAATAATAACAATAAGAATAGTAATAATAATTATTCTTTTATATGTGTTGAGTAATTAGAATATTTTGGATGGATGATCATTTTCTCTGCGGTGAGTTTGGTTCGGTCAGGCCGTGTTGAGATGGTCGTGCTGATGTTGAGATGTTCAGGTTGTGTTGAGATGTTCAGGTCTGGTTTCACCTGGCTGCTCGTTGTCACCTGGTTGGTAAATGATTGACTGAAGTGAAGCAGTAAAGTTGGAGATTATGGAAGGTTGATCATGTTCAGGTCATAAAGTCGCCGCTTTATTGCTCAGTGCTCGTTTACCTTGACACGATTTGCATGTGAGCCTTTGACCCTGTAGCAGAACTCTCCTCACCCCACGTCCCGAATTCCACTCCACGTTTATCTTCCCTTCCTTTATTTACCCTCCCATTCAAATCTAAAGGTTCATGTATAAAATGGTTCATTATTTCAGCTCGACCCCCCATCATAGTTCTGTATAGAGCAAAACTAACCACAGACCTGGGCGAGACCACTGTTCCACGTACTGGGTGTAAACAAGCTGTCATTATTGTCCACCTACAACCAGAGTATGTGTTCCTAATAAAGAGGTCAGGAAGTGTATTTGTATTATTTATTTATCTCATCTTCTACATTTGTGGTTTTTTGTGTGTAATAAGGAAAAATAATCACAATATGGCCAAAAGTATGTGGACGCCTGACCAGGAGTTTATCGAATGTCCCTTTCAAAATCAATGGACTCTCATCTGGAGTCGCCTGGCTCACAGTTAATGTGTGAATTCATCTCAGATGTCTTCAGAATGGTCTGGGTCCCGGTTCTGTGTAGATCAACTCTCTACAAAAGTTTGTGCACCCCTGCTGGAAGATTTTAATGCACAATTATTTTATATTTACTACACTGGATATTTAACATGTTGCATAAAAATCACACATACATTATTAAATGTTACACAAGTTATCTAATATAATCTATAATATTATGTAATAAAAATGATTATTATTACCTTAAATTCAAGTTGATATGGTGTATTTAAATTTTATATTAATTAAACAACAAAAATGAATGTAATTCTATTTTATTTTATTGTAAAACAAAACTGAATACCTGTTTTTAAATATTTATTTAGTTAAGTTTAGTGTTTAATAGTTTTAAATGATATTATTTTGATTATATTTGTATTTAATATTTATTTAATATTTATTTAATATTTATTTGATATTTATTTAATATTTATTTGATATTTATTTGATATTTATTTAATATTTATTTAATATTTATTTGAAATGTATTTGATATTTTACTCTCGGACTCCTCAATGTAATCAGTGTGTTTTGGTGCCCCCTGCTGGATAAAAGCGGAAGTGCGCAGATTATTGGTAAGCGGAAGAGCTGGTTTGGTGTTTGATGTGATTGTATTTCCTGTTGGTGTTGGTGATGTTGATGGTGTTGATGGTTTTGATCTGAAGATGGAGGAGTGTGAGGCTGCACTGACGGACCGAACTGTGTGTGTCCACAATCTAAACAGCTCAGTTACAGAGGAAATATTATATGAGCTGTTCCTGCAGGTAACTGAACACACACACACACACACACACACACACACACATATATATATATATATATATATATATATATCACTTATAATTGTTCTGTTGAAGGTTTTGTCAGTTCTGAAGGTTCTGTGGGTTCTGTTGAAGAGTTCTGAAGGCTCTGTGAGTTCTATTAAAGGTTCTGTGAGTTCTGTTGAAGGTGCTGTGAGTTCTGTTGAAGGTTCTGTTAAAGGTTCTGTAAGTTCTGTTAAAGGTTCTGTGAGTTCTGTTGAAGGTTCTGTGAGTTCTGTTGAAGGTTCTGTACTTGTGTAATCATGTGAATGTAAATGTGAGACCTGGAGAGATGAAGTTCTTGAATATTGAAGTTCCTGTTCTGTTGTGTTCTCAGGCAGGACCGGTGCAGAAGCTCGTGGTTCTGAGAGGTTCTGATCAGAAATCTCTGGCTCTGGTTTCTTATAAACATGCTGAATCGGTTCCGTACGCCGCGGCTCTGCTGGATGGAATCAGACTGTACGGCCGTCCGATCAGACTGAGCTGGAACCACCGTGAGAACCTCGTTCATTCAGTCATGGACTCATCAGAACGACCCAGTGAAGCCACCATGTGTCCAGAAACCAGTCCTCTGGAACCTGGGTCGTACTGTCCACTGTCAAGCGAGCTTTACATTCACACGTGTTTAAAGAAGCTTCTGCTCCAAATTTGGCGTCTGAAGCTCCACTGAAGTTTGTTGCAGGAACTTGTGGGTTCTGATCCCACTACTGTAAAGCTCGCTCGACTGTGGACAGTGTCATCTGTGCTCCAGAGGTGTCTAATTTACGACAGAAGTGTTTATTTGGTGGTCAGCATTAGGTGGCCATTTAGGTTTTTTTCCAGACCCTGGAAAGAGACGACTGTTCCATGTACAAGTTCCTTTTATATGAGCACAGAGACGAAGCTGCAGTGAATCGTTTCTGTTAATGAATTCAGAGGCCACAAAGTTAAAGGACAGGACAGAAATTTCTACACCACCGATGAATTGTTAGATGCCGTCCGTATATTTTTGACTCGTTTCAATCATTCAGACACAAAAATATTAAATAAAAACAGTAACAGAAATCAGTGACGTTCCGAACTCTCTCTGCTCTGGTGTACGTAAACTTTAGACTTTTAAATTGGTAAAAATTAATGTAAATAAAAATGAACACATTTAATATCAGGCTGAATGTTTATATAGAATTAAATTTATAATTCTAGTGATCAGAATTCTGTATAAATCTATAAATTCTAACAGTATCATTATATATTATTATAAATATACAGTGTATCACAAAAGTGAGTACACCCCTCACATTTCTGCAAATATTTTATTATATCTTTTCATGGGACGACACTATAGAACTAAAACTTGGATATAACTTAGAGTAGTCAGTGTACAGCTTGTATAGCAGTGTAGATTTACTGTCTTCTGAAAATAACTCAACACACAGCCATTAATGTCTAAATAGCTGCAACATAAGTGAGTACACCCCACAGTGAACATGTCCAAATTGTGCCCAAAGTGTCAATATTTTGTGTGACCACCATTATTATCCAGCACTGCCTTAACCCTCCTGGGCATGGAATTCACCAGAGCTGCACAGGTTGCTACTGGAATCCTCTTCCACTCCTCCATGATGACATCACGGAGCTGGTGGATGTTAGACACCTTGAACTCCTCCACCTTCCACTTGAGGATGCGCCACAGGTGCTCAATTGGGTTTAGTCCATCACCTTTACCTTCAGCTTCCTCAGCAAGGCAGTTGTCATCTTGGAGGTTGTGTTTGGGGTCGTTATCCTGTTGGAAAACTGCCATGAGGCCCAGTTTTCGAAGGGAGGGGATCATGCTCTGTTTCAGAATGTCACAGTACATGTTGGAATTCATGTTTCCCTCAATGAACTGCAGCTCCCCAGTGCCAGCAACACATGCAGCCCAAGACCATGATGCTACCACCACCATGCGTGACTGTAGGCAAGATACAGTTGTCTTGGTACTTCTCACCAGGGCACCGCCACACATGCTGGACACCATCTGAGCCAAACAAGTTTATCTTGGTCTCGTCAGACCACAGGGCATTCCAGTAATCCATGTTCTTGGACTGCTTGTCTTCAGCTAACTGTTTGCGGGCTTTCTTGTGCGTCAGCTTCCTTCTGGGATGACGACCATGCAGACCGAGTTGATGCAGTGTGCGGCGTATGGTCTGAGCACTGACAGGCTGACCTCCCACGTCTTCAACCTCTGCAGCAATGCTGGCGGCACTCATGTGTCTATTTTTTAAAGCCAACCTCTGGATATGACGCCAAACACGTGGACTCAACTTCTTTGGTCGACCCTGGCGAAGCCTGTTCCGAGTGGAACCTGTCCTGGAAAACCGCTGTATGACCTTGGCCACCATGCTGTAGCTCAGTTTCAGGGTGTTAGCAATCTTCTTATAGCCCAGGCCATCTTTGTGGAGAGCAACAATTCTATTTCTCACATCCTCAGAGAGTTCTTTGCCATGAGGTGCCATGTTGAATATCCAGTGGCCAGTATGAGAGAATTGTACCCAAAACACCAAATTTAACAGCCCTGCTCCCCATTTACACCTGGGACCTTGACACATGACACCAGGGAGGGACAACGACACATTTGGGCACAATTTGGACATGTTCACTGTGGGGTGTACTCACTTATGTTGCAGCTATTTAGACATTAATGGCTGTGTGTTGAGTTATTTTCAGAAGACAGTAAATCTACACTGCTATACAAGCTGTACACTGACTACTCTAAGTTACAGTGTATCACAAAAGTGAGTACACCCCTCACATTTCTGCAGATATTTAAGTATATCTTTTCATGGGACAACACTGACAAAATGACACTTTGACACAATGAAAAAGTAGTCTGTGTG
>NC_086003.1:212500-215000 GCF_030014385.1 Trichomycterus rosablanca
AGTGAACAGATGAGGAGCGATGTGTACCTCCAGGAAGAAGAACTGGTCCTCAGTCGAGGTTCTGATGAGCACCTTGCTTGTGGTTTTATTTATCGTGTGTGTTGGACTGATTGTTGTCTCCTGGTTTGCTCTACAACCAAGTAAGAACGTCTGAATTTCTTTTATTAATGTTATTATTTTCCTTTTGGTTGCACATTGAAGTGAAGTAAAAGCTCTATGAATGATTTACAGATGAATATCTGTAACTTTTATTAAACTTTGATTTATTTAATAACAAATAATCGTACAGATTTGATTTAACTGTATTTATAAGTAGTTTTGAACTTTTGTGCCCTCTCGTGGCCGCTGCTGGTACTGCAAACCTGTATTTTATAACGCTGCCAATATGTGATTGATCACTGATCATAATCAAACCAGGAACAAAAGCTTTCACAGCAGCCTTTAAGATCATGGAGATAAAGCTTACTTGACTGTGTACAGTGTTGCCTACAGTATCCTATATGGACATAAGTATTGGGACGCCCCTTTTAAATACTAAATTCATGTGTGAGTTTCAGTCACAGTAGTTACTAACAGGTGTAATAAATCAGTCATATAAAGGAAATGACCAGCTTTATTATATACGTTGAAGTAACAGTTTAGGGAAGGCTCTTTCCTAAATAATTTCTGATTAGCTGTTTAATATAAAGATCTTGATGTTCTCTTGGGTTGTTGAAGGTTTTGAGTTCCAGAAGTTGAATATATGACCCTCAGATCTACAGAATTTGGTACTTTTTATATTTTTTGGGTTCAGCCACACCCCGATAATCAGACCCATAATTCTTTCTCTTTCTTTAGGTAACACAGATGAAAACGGAAGCTCAGAGTCGTCTTTTAGTGGAACGCTGAAGATCGTGAGAGGAGCCACCTTCACTGAGGAGCTCAGAAACAAGAGCAGTGTGCAGTTCAAATCTCTGGCCTTCGATACTCAGCTACTGGTAAATAATTCTGCTAAATATTCTGTGTTGGGGCGCTCGGATATTAGTTTAGGACCCTGGGTGGTATCACTCCTGACCTGCTAACACACGCCCCTCCCACACATGTGCAGTATCCAACCACTTCTTTTCACCTGCCAGAGAATCCCTCCAGCCTTCCCACCCTCGGACATTAGTCAATCATGTCTGTGCAGGCGCCAGGCTGGCCGGTAGCACAGTTATGTTCCCTTTTTGAACCAGAACTTGTAAACACAGATGTGTGAGTGCTGGTGTTTCTGAGATGTAGCATAAAAATCCAGTATAATGGCGGCATGGATATTCTTACACTGACTGTTACCTCCAGGTTTCAGAAGCGTTTGGACGCAGCGCGCTGAGCCAGAACTTCAGGAGCTGCAGAGTCACTCAGTTCAGGTAACAGCAGATTAAATTATTATTATTATTATTATTAAAAATGCATTTCCTCCCAGTTTAGTCGTATCCAATTCCCAGATGGTATTCCCCCTGTACTGCTACCCCTCCACTCCTGACCAAGGAGGGTCGTAACTAACACACGCCCCCTCCGACACGTGTGCAGTATCGACCACTTCTTTTCACCTGCACCAGGGTTCATACGGAGATCCGTATCGTGCACGGAGAGTCACGCACCGATCTCAATTATCCCCCGTCTCTGTGCAGCACCATCGATCAGCCAGCAGAGGGCGTAACTGCAGCACTTATGAGGAAACCCTACAGCCTCCCTCTATTTAAATAAGCCAATCACTGTCTGTATAGGCGCCCGGCTGGCCGATAGCAGCGTATTTTACCTCTGCACTGAAATGAAGCCTCAGCACGTCCTGACCTGTGATCTGTGTGTCTCAGTCAGGGCAGCGTGCTGGTGAACTTTGATCTGATGTTCGGTGCTCAGGTGGAGGTGATGGTTGTGGAGCAGGAGCTGATCTCCTCTCTACAGGACGTTACTGCAGGAGAGCTCGTCATCAACACCAGCAGCATCCACATCACAGGTACCTCCATCACCTCCATAATCCATCTCTAGCACCTTCTCATCCACATCTTCTCTCCTCCAGTCCAGACCAGTCCAGATCGGACCAGTATTCTCCTGAACTCCTGCGTCTGTTTTCTGAAAAATTTAATGCTGATTAAAAAAATAATAAAAAATGTTGAGGTTCTTCATCATCACCAACGATTCTCTTCTGTTCTATCAGACTTTCAAACCACACAGGAACCTACACCTGAACCTACAACTAGACCTACAACACCTGAACCAGGTGAGAAACCTTGACGGCTAACCAGAGGGATGAAAATGATAATAAAAAACTGTTAAAAATATTAAATAAAAACCTGATGTAAGATTCAGTATCACATGCAACATCATCAATAACATCAAAATATTTATTATTATTATTTTACATTTATTTTCAAAAGGTGAAATCACACGAGAGCATCTCGAGTCGAGACATAGAAAAGTTCTTCTGTTCTCTTCCTCGTGAACCCTTCTGGTGTGTGTGTGGTGTGTGTGTGTGTGGTGT
>NC_086003.1:220000-225000 GCF_030014385.1 Trichomycterus rosablanca
TCACACACACACAAATGTACGTTTTTTTTTATTTTCAAACTTTATTCTCCTTCTTCTAATTATTATTATTATTAATGAATATTGCTAATTTATTGTGAATATTATTATTGATTATTATTATAAAATATTATTATCATAATTGTTATTGTTCTTTTTCTTCTTCTGTTTATGAATTATTATTATTATTATTATCATTTTTAAAAAATAGTAATACTATTATTAATTATTAGTTTTATTGTTAGTGACCCTCATTTCTAACCTCATAGCTTCAGCCTGCAGCTTCAGCATGAATATTTTCACCTTCTCGGAGTGGTTCTAATTCATCCTGATCAGATTATTATGTGCTGTTGTTGAAACCTGATCTGAATTTCATCACGTTTTTCTACTTATTGAACCTTCAGATCTGGAAATGCTTCGTTTCTCTCTGTTCTTGAGAACGAAGATTCGTTTGTTCTTGTGAATCTGAGTTCTGATGGAGCGTTGGACCTGATAGTCAGGTAAAAAACTGTAAATAATAAAATCTATTTCATTAGTTTTGCACTTTTAACATTCAAATAAGAGTTTAGCATCAGATTGTTTGTATTAGTTCTGCATAAAAGTCCAGCTTCATGTTTTGTTGAAATTCTCTTGGTGTTGTTAGTGAGACGTGTTCCAGTGAGACGGTCGTATCTCTCCACTGTGACAACCAGCGTAAGTAACACGGATCTAAAGCCCCTTCACTCTAATACAGTAGAATTAGTTTGATATTGATTCTTCTCTGTTCCAGCATGTGGGAGGCAGAAGCTGGGAGTCAGAACTGGTTCCAGTAGGTCAGTGATGGATGAGTTAATGGTGAAGGATGGGGGGAGGATCGTTGGGGGGGAGGATGCAGTGAGGGGGTCGTGGCCCTGGATGGTTTCTCTACACTGGAGGGGTCGTCACGCATGTGGAGGAACACTGATCGACTCTCGGTGGATCGTTACTGCGGCACACTGTGTTTACGGGTGAGAGAGTCGGTTTAATGTCGTGTTAATACAAGAGCAACGTTTATTATTATTATATATTAATATAGAATCATTATTATTATTATTATTCATGTTGATATTATCAGTTTTGTTCATTTTGATCTTCTCTTTTATCCTAATATTGGATTATTTAAGCAAATTCATTATTTGTTTTATGTTTATTTCATATTTTTGTTAGTTTCTGAACAGAGAACTGTCTGTTATTTAATAAAAGGTTTTTATTTGAATGATTATTTTGACGTGTTCTGTAGTTTTGCACTTATATATCATTAATAAGAGAATAATATCTGTGTTCCTCCTTCCCCCCTGTAGGAAGAACGTTCACCTGTGGAACTGGGACGTGATTTTGGGTTTACATGCTCAGTATGAACTGGACACTTCAGAACGACAAACTCATGAAGTGGATCGAATCATAATGAACCCAAACTACAACAAACGAACTAAAGAGTCGGACGTCGCTCTGCTGCACCTACACACCAGCGTTAATTACACAGGTATCAACACGCCTCAATCAGCAGAATATTATTACAACAGAACTGGCGTCCACATACTTTTGGCTACATGACGTGTTTTTATTTATGATTTCTGTAGATTATATCCAGCCGATCTGCCTCCCTGATCCTGATCAGCATTTCACTGCAGGAAGACGGTGCATCATAGCAGGATGGGGGAGATTATCAGAAGGAGGTCAGTGAATAATAAATACAGTACATACATTTTACTAGCCATTTCATCCCGGTCAGGGCTGCAGGGGGTTGCTTGCTTCATCACCTGCTGTGCCATTCTGCTGAGCTGTTGTTGCTCCGAGTCTGATCTGAGTCATGTTGAAATAGTGAGATCATTTAAAGGTGTGTCCACATACTTTTGGCCATGTGTGTGTATGTGTGTGATCTGTAGGCTCAGTAGCTGACGTGCTGCAGCAGGCCGTGGTTCCTCTCATCAACAACAGTCTGTGTCAGCACTTCCTTCCTGAGTATACAATCACTGACAGGATGGTCTGTGCGGGGTACACCGAGGGCGGAATCGACTCATGCCAGGTCTGTTTTTTGAGAAATGAATTTAACGTGATTGATGTTAAATAATAACTTAATTATGTAAATATTTAGTGAATTGATTGTTTTATTGATGGATGGTGTGACAGGGCGACTCCGGGGGGCCGCTGGTGTGTGAACAGGATGATTTTTGGGTTCTGGCGGGTGTGACGTCTTTCGGAGCAGGCTGTGCCCAACCCCGCCGCCCTGGCGTCTACGCCCTCGTCCCGCACTATGTACGGTGGATAGTGGAAACCAGACGGCTGGAGTCACGCTGGCATGGCGGGAGATAGGAACGTCCTGCACATTTACTCCACGTCCATCATCTGAAACAGAGGCCACACTGTCCACAGCCAAGCAAGCCTAAAAAAGCTGTTTAGATTTAGATTTTAGCTCTAGATTTTCCTTTCTTTTGTTCAAGTTCAGTCGAGCTTTAAAGTGACAGATTTAGGAGTAGAGACTTTGCTTTTAAGCCAATGAAGTAAAGCTTGCTTGACTGTGAACAGTGTTTCAGCAGAGTTTTATTCACATCATATATTTGAAGGTTGATTGTTATACATTAATTATTTTTAATAAAATAAATCACACCAAACTTTGTTTATAACTGTTTTCTCACAGCATATCTGAGTAATTATTGGTAATTATTAATGTTAATAAACTATTATTATTATTATTATTATAAAAATATAACTATAAAACTAAGAATGATAGACACTTCATACACACAGTAGCACCGATTATTGTTCATTGTTATTGTTAATTATCATTATTATTATTATATCATAAACATGTAAATACAAAAAGTTTCTTTATTTAGAATAATAAAAAGACGCTTTATTCACATGCTAGCCCACTAGCACTGGTGCTAATAACTTGTGTTAATTATTATTATTTATTGTTATTGTTTAATAACAATTATTATAATAATAATCATTATTGTTATTATTATATTATATTATTATAAATATTAAAAGTTTATTTATTTAGGATCATAAAGAGACGCTTTATGTACAGTACATGCTAACCCGTTAGCCCTGATGCTAAAAAGCGGCCGGGTGCTCCGGGTCGGTAGAGGGCGGTAAAGCAGCTCGTGGTGCAGCGCTGAGCGGCTGAGATGAAAGCAGAAGGAGTGAAGTTTTGGGGATGAGTGTGAGGGGGTGAGGATGTTACCCGGCGGCGCTTTGATGTTTGGGTATAAAGGGGTGATGAGGGTAACGGTGCTGATTATCGTTACATTACTGATTCATCATGTTACTCCCGCGCGCTCTCACTCCGGTACTCCCGCGCTCAGCGCGCGCAGCTGCCTGGTGTGGGGAGCGGGCTTAGATCCGCACGCGCTGCTTCCGGTCCGGTACTTCTACATCCAGGCTGTTCAGGGGAGCGGACAGAACATCACCCACTCACCGGGTAAGATTCACTCATTCATCCACCCACCTACCCATACACCAACTCACTCACCCACCCACCCACCCATACATACATCACTCACTCACTCACTCATCTATCTACAGAACATCACCCACTCACCGGGTAAGATTCATCCATTCATCACCCACCTACCTATACCACCCATCACCCACCCATCCACCCATACATACATCACTCACTCACTCATCCATCTACAGAACATCACACGCTCACCGGGTAAGATTCACTTTATCACCTACCCATCTGTAACATCACTCACTCATCCATCCACCAGTAACATAACATGCTCACCTGGTAAGATTTATCCACTTATCCATCCATCACCCGTCCATCTACAAACATCACTCATTCACCCTGTAAGATTCATCCATTCATTCATCTATTCATCCATCCAGCATTCACCGGGTAAGAGTCATTCATCCATTCATCCATCCATCCATTCAGGATACAGGAGTTTAGCATGTTCTCCCCTGCTCTGATCAGTTTACCTCTGTGTATTGAGGGTGTTTCCATGAGGAGTGTGAGTGTGTGTGTGTGTGTGTGTGTGTGTGTGTGTGTGTGTGTGTGTTTGACCTGTTCCCTCTGTCCGTGCTGAACATCAGGAGCAGATTCGTTCCAGGTGAAGATCAGCGCTCTGTCCCCAGAGGAGCGAGTCCGTGTTCACCTCCCGCCGCCTCAGGACCGGAACGACGGCTCCTTCATCGTCAGGTTCAGACTCTACTCCAGCGCCCTCCACGGGCTGAAGGTGGAAGTGTTCCATAAAAACACGCCGGTGGCTCAGTCGCCCTACATCCTGACCGGTGAGCCCGGACCTTTAATACCAGAGACTGTGCAGTACTGCTGCTTCAGATCTCAGCACAACATTTATTATTATTATTATTATTATTATTATTATTATTGTTCATATTTATAATTATTTACTATTATTATTATTATTCATATTTATAATTATTTACTATTATTATTATTTATTATTCATATTTATTATTATTAATTATTATTAGTATTTATTATTAATATTAATATTATTATTGTATTTTTATATTTTTTATTTATTATTAATTATTTATTATTACAATTTATTATTATTGTTATTTATTATTATTATTTTTTTATCATTATAATTATTTATTGTTACTATTATTTAGCATTAATTATTAAATTATCAGCGTGATTTATATCCTCCTCTCTGCAGGGCCGGTGTACCATGAGGACTGTGATTGTCCGTACTCGGACTCGTCTGATTGGTTGGACGTGATGAAGTGTCCGAGCGAGGACCCTCAGATTCAGCAGGACTTTAGTTCGTTTCCCTCCATCGACCTGCAGAGGGTGAGACAGGAAATCCCCAAACGCTTCTTTAACCGCGGCGTGATTCACTACAGCGTCATCAATAACCGGCTGTACCGCCGCACGCTGGGGAAGTACACCGACTTCAAAATGTTCTCCGACGAGATGCTGCTGTCGCTCATGCGCAAGGTCAGAGAGAGAGAGAGAGAGAGAGAGAGTGTGTGTGTGTGTGTGTGTGTGTGTGTGTGTG